>NC_143031.1:81768411-81845911 GCF_057628025.1 Oncorhynchus mykiss | reverse complement strand
TCGTCAGGCTCCTCGTGCCTCAGCCGGCTCATCAGGCTAATGAGCCTCAGCTGGCTCGTCAGGTTCCCGTGCCTCAGCCGGCTCGTCAGGTTCCCGTGCCTCAGCCGGCTCGTCAGGTTCCCGTGCCTCAGCCGGCTCGTCAGGTTCCCGTGCCTCAGCCGGCTTGTCAGGCCCCCATGCCTCAGCCGGCTCGTCAGGCTCCCCATTCCTCAGCCTGCTCATCAGGCTCCTCATGCCTCAGCCGCTTCGTCGGGCTCCTCGTGCCTCAGCCGGTTCGTCAGGCTCCCCATGCCTCAGCCGGTTCATCAGGCCCCCATGCCTCAGCCGGCTTGTCAGGCTCCCCATGCCTCAGCTGGCTCGTCAGGCTCCCCATGCCTCAGCAAAAGCAATCGGCCCAATGTAATTGAAGAATCCATAGACTCCAAGCTGAATCCCCACTGCTCTGTGGAAATAAATGTTTTTTTAGTTTTATTTTAACCCCACACTTGCTGTTTGTGTACATGGATTTTATAATGTCGTATGTTTTACCCCCAACACCACTTTCCATCAATTTGTATGGCAGATCCTCATGCCAAATTGAGTCAAAAGCTTTTTTGAAGTCAACAAAGCATGAGATGACTTTGCCTTTGTTTTAATTTGATTGTTTGTTAATTAGGGTGTGCAGGGTGAATACGTGGTCTGTCGTACGGTATTTTGGTAAAAATCCAATTAGACATTTACTCAGTATATTGTTTTCACTGAGGAAATGTACGAGTCTGCTGTTAACGATAATGCAGAGGATTTTCCCAAGGTTACTGTTGACACATATTCCACGGTAGTTATTGGGGTCAAATTTGTCTCCACTTTTGTGGATTGGGGTGATCAGTCCTTGGTTCCAAGTATTGGGGAAGATGCCAGAGCTAAGTATGATGTTAAAGAGTTTATGTATATCCAGTTGGAATTTGTTGTCTGTATATTTGATCATTTCGTTGAGGATACCATCAACACCACAGGCCTTTTTGGGTTGGAGGGTTTTTATTTTGTCCTTTAACTCATTCAATGTAATTGGAGAATCCAGTGGGTTCTGGTAATCTTTAATAGTTGATTCTAAGATTTGTATTTGATCGTGTATATGTTTTTGCTGTTTGTTCTGTGTTATAGAGACAAAAAGATGGTTTATCCACACATCTCCGTTTTGAACAGATAACTTGTGTTGTTGTTTGTTTGGTGTGTTCCAATTTTCCCAGAAGTGTTAGATCACACAGATAACAACACACCCAATCACACATACACACACACACACACACACACACACACACACACACACACACACACACGCACACACACTTATTTGGGCTTAGGAGGCAGGTTTACATGCCAGCAGTTATCTAGTCAAGTAAACAACAAAGATAAATGGAAAGATTCCAATACACTCACTATCACTACAGCTATTATCACATCATAGGCTGAGTCCTATATAGTACACTGCTTTAGACCAGAGCCCTATATAGTACACAACTTTAGACCAGGGCCCTATATAGTGCACTACTTTAGACCAGGGCCCTATATAGTACACTACTTTAGACCAGGGCCCTAAATAGTACACTACTTTAGACCAGGTCTTAGGCTGAGTCTTATAGAGTACACTACTTTAGACCAGGGCCCTAAATAGTACACTACTTTAGACCAGGTCTTAGGCTGAGTCTTATAGAGTACACTACATTAGACCAGTTCCCTATATAGTCACTGTGGGCACGCACGCACACACACACACACACACACACACACACACACACACACACACACACACACACACACACACACGCACACACACACACACACACACACACAATTCAAAAGACATCTCCAAATGGATATGATTGTTCTCTCAGTAAAAAGAAGAATTGGGAATTGTTCCACTTCTTCATTCTGTCAAGCAGAAACAACATAAAGAGCGATCAACAGAACAGGGTGGTACTGGGCCGGGAATACACTCTGTGGCGTGTGATATGTGTGTGATGTGTTTAGTGATCTGTGGGGTTTTGCAGGCAGCAGTCACAATACCACTTCATGAACAGCAGTTGTTTGTGAGTCACAGAGGATGACAGTTTAGAGGTTTAGAATCGGAACGTGTTCAGAGGTTTAGAATCGGAACGTGTTCAGAATTCTCCCTCGGAACTGATGATCACAGTCATCGAGATTAGAACACACTCACATACACATGAGGATGGGTCAAATATACTGCACTAATACAGTGTACATTGTCAAAGGAAACTTATGGTTTTTCCTACTGAAGTGGGATTGTTGATCAAGTGTGTGTGTGTGTGTGTGTGTGTGTGTGTGTGTGTGTGTGTGTGTGTGTGTGTTCAGGCAGTGAGAAAACACTGAATAATTTGACTTTATTTACATCCTTATCAACAGCTTCTCTCCCTCTCTCTCTCTCCCTCTCCCCCACTCCCCCCCTCTCTCTCTCTCTTTTCCCCCCACCTCTCTCTCCCTCACCCCTTCTCCATCTCTCTCTCTGTTTGTCTGTCTGTCTGTCTCTCTCTCTCTCTCTCTCTCTCTCTCTCTCTCTCTGTCTCTCTCTCTCCCTCTCTGCCTCTCTCTATCTCTCTCTCTCTCTCTCTCTCTGTCTCTCTGTCTCTCTCTCTCCCTCTCTGCCTCTCTCTCTCTCTCTCTCTGTCTGTCTGTCTCTCTCTCTCTCTCTCCCTGTCTCTCTCTCTCCTTCTCTGCCTCTCTCTCTCTCTCTCTGTCTGTCTATCTCTCTCCCTCCCTCTCTGCTTCTCTCTCTCTCTCTGTCTGTCTGTCTGTCTCTCTCCCTCTCTCTCTATCTCTCTCTATCTCTCTCTCTCTCTCTCTCTCTCCCTCTCTGCCTCTCTCTCTCTCTCTTTCTCTCTGTCTGTCTTTCTCTCCCTCTCTCTCTCTCTCTCTCTCTGTCTGTCTGTCTCTCTCTCTCTCTCTCTCTCTGTCTCTCTGCCTGTCTGTCTGTCTGTCTGTCTGTCTGTCTGTCTGTCTGTCTGTCTGTCTGTCTCTGTCTGTCTCTGTCTGTCTCTGTCTGTCTCTCTCTCTCTGTCTCTGTCTCTCTCTGTCTCTCTCTGTCTCTCTCTGTCTCTCTCTGTCTCTGTCTCTCTCTCTCTCTCTCTCTCTCTCTCTCTCTCTCTCTCTCTCTCTCTCCCCATCTCACCACGTTCCTTTGATACTAACCCCTCACTAACTACGCATAAATTACTCTAAATACGAATAATAACGACGCATACATTAGTTCTGTTGTTGGTTGGTTGGTTGTTGTTGTTTGAGTCGGCAGGGAGGCTATGATCATGAGCATATGCAAATGATAAAAGAAGGTAACTCTGTGTATTATATTTCACAAGTTTTCTTTGCCTATAATTTACCGCGGTGACCCAAAAAAAAGGATGTCCTAGATAGTCTGTTGGGGGCAAAATATTTATTTTAGAAAAAGATGAGAGAGTGCAGTGGGAGCTTCCTGTTGTGTGTTGGGTGGGGGGGGGGAGCTTCCTGTTCTGTGGGTGGGGTGGGGGGTGGGGGGGATGTGTGAGAGAGTTTGACAGCGAAAGGGAGTGAACGGGAGTGTGAGGGTTCTCTGTGTATTACGTATGGTGTGTTATTGTCTACGTTTCTCTCTACGTCCTCTGTGAGATAAGACAGTCCTGCCACGTTGTACCAACACATAGCAATGCGTTTTATGATACTTGGCACACACACACAATTCAAAATTGAAAATAAGACCAGTGGATATTTATAGGAGGAACACTGTAGTTGACATTGGACTAACACACATGCCGGACAAACACAGGTCAGACATTAAGTGAAGTACAGACAGTACAGTTGATCCAACCGCAACAGATGTTGAAGGTGTTTTTCAGGAGGATGGCGCCATCTACTGGTTAAAAGTAGCAGTACCATCGGAGAGCTCTATCAGTACCATAGAGACACTATTATAGATACACCTCTCCTCAGGGACTCTATCAGTACCATATATATATTATTATAGATAAACCTCTCCTCAGGTACTCTATCAGTACCATAGAGATACTATTATAGATACACCTCTCCTCAGAGACTCTATCAGTACCATAGAGACACTATTATAGATAAACCTCTCCTCAGAGACTCTATCAGTACCATAGATAAAATATTATAGATAAACCTCTACTCATGGACTCTATCAGTACCATAGATATAATATTATAGATAAACCTCTCCTCAGGGACCCCATCAGTACCATAGAGATACTATTATATATACACCTCTCCTCAGAGAGCTCTATCAGTACCATAGAGACACTATTATAGATACACCTCTCCTCAGGGACTCTATCAGTACCATAGATAAAATATTATAGATAAACCTCTACTCATGGACTCTATCAGTACCATAGATATAATATTATAGATAAACCTCTCCTCAGGGACCCCATCAGTACCATAGAGATACTATTATATATACACCTCTCCTCAGAGAGCTCTATCAGTACCATAGAGACACTATTATAGATACACCTCTCCTCAGGGACTCTATCAGTACCATAGAGACACTATTATAGATACACCTCTCCTCAGGGACTCTATCAGTACCATAGAGACACTATTATAGATACACCTCTCCTCAGGGACTCTATCAGTACCATAGATAAAATATTATAGATAAACCTCTACTCATGGACTCTATCAGTACCATAGATATAATATTATAGATAAACCTCTCCTCAGGGACCCCATCAGTACCATAGAGATACTATTATAGATACACCTCTCATCAGGGACTCTATCAGTACCATAGAGATACTATTATAGATACACCTCTCATCAGGGACTCTATCAGTACCATAGAGATACTATTATAGATACACCTCTCATCAGGGACTCTGTCAGTACCATAGAGATACTATTATAGATACACCTCTCCTCAGGGACTCTGTCAGTACCATAGATATATTATTATAGATAAATCTCTCCTCAGGTACTCTATCAGTTCCATATTTAACTATAGATACAGTGGGGCAAAAAAAGTATTTAGTCAGCCACCAATTGTGCAAGTTCTCCCACTTAAAAAGATGAGAGAGGCCTGTAATTTTCATCATAGGTACACTTCAACTATGACATACAAAATGAGGATTCATTAAATTCATTTATTTAATTTCAATCTAGCAGGCCTGTCTCTACGTCTAGGCAACTGTCTATTCTAGCAGCTCTGTCTCTACGTCTAGGCAACTGATTCCATTCTAGCAGCCCTATCTCTACGTCTAGGCAACTGTCTATTCTAGCAGCTCTGTCGCTATGTCTAGGCAACTGATTCGTTTCTAGCAGCACTATCTCTACGTCTAGGCAACTGTCTATTCTAGCATCTCTGTCTCTATGTCTAGCCAACTCTTTCCATTCTAGCAGCCCTATCTCTACATTTAGGCAACTGTTTCCATTCTAGCAGGCCTATCTCTACATTTAGGCAACTGTTTCCATTCTAGCAGCCCTATCTCTACATTTAGGCAACTGTTTCCATTCTAGCAGCCCTATCTCTACGTCTAGGCAACTGTCTATTCTAGCAGCTCTGTCTCTATGTCTAGGCAACTGATTCCATTCTAGCAGCCCTATCTCTACATTTAGGCAACTGATTCCATTCTAGCAGCCCTATCTCTACGTCTAGGCAACTGTCTATTCTAGCAGCTCTGTCTCTATGTCTAGGCAACTGATTCCATTCTAGCAGCCCTATTTCGATGTCTAGCCAACTCTTTCCATTCTAGCAGCCCTATCTCTACATTTAGGCAACTGATTCCATTCTAGCAGCCCTATCTCTACATTTAGGCAACTGATTCCATTCTAGCAGCCCTTTCTCTACATTTAGGCAACTGTTTCCATTCTAGCAGCCCTATCTCTACGTCTAGGCAACTGTCTATTCTAGCAGCTCTGTCTCTATGTCTAGGCAACTGATTCCATTCTAGCAGCCCTATTTCGATGTCTAGCCAACTCTTTCCATTCTAGCAGCCCTATCTCTACATTTAGGCAACTGTTTCCATTCTAGCAGCCCTATCTCTACGTCTAGGCAACTGTCTATTCTAGCAGCTCTGTCTCTATGTCTAGGCAACTGATTCCATTCTAGCAGCCCTATTTCGATGTCTAGCCAACTCTTTCCATTCTAGCAGCCCTATCTCTACGTCTAGGCAACTGTCTATTCTAGCAGCTCTGTCTCTATGTCTAGGCAACTGATTCCATTCTAGCAGCCCTATTTCGATGTCTAGCCAACTCTTTCCATTCTAGCAGCCCTATCTCTACATTTAGGCAACTGATTCCATTCTAGCAGCCCTATCTCTACATTTAGGCAACTGATTCCATTCTAGCAGCCCTTTCTCTACATTTAGGCAACTGTTTCCATTCTAGCAGCCCTATCTCTACGTCTAGGCAACTGTCTATTCTAGCAGCTCTGTCTCTATGTCTAGGCAACTGATTCCATTCTAGCAGCCCTATTTCGATGTCTAGCCAACTCTTTCCATTCTAGCAGCCCTATCTCTACATTTAGGCAACTGTTTCCATTCTAGCAGGCCTATCTCTACATTTAGGCAACTGTTTCCATTCTAACAGCCCTATCTCTACATTTAGGCAACTGTTTCCATTCTAGCAGCCGTATCTCTACGTCTAGGCAACTGTCTATTCTAGCAGCTCTGTCTCTATGTCTAGGCAACTGATTCCATTCTAGCAGCCTTATTTCGATGTCTAGCCAACTCTTTCCATTCTAGCAGCCCTATCTCTACATTTAGGCAACTGTTTCCATTCTAGCAGGCCTATCTCTACATTTAGGCAACTGTTTCCATTCTAGCAGGCCTATCTCTACATTTAGGCAACTGTTTCCATTCTAGCAGGCCTATCTCTACATTTAGGCAACTGTTTCCATTCTAGCAGGCCTATCTCTACATTTAGGCAAATATTTCCATTCTAGCAGCCCTATCTCTACATTTAGGCAACTGTTTCCATTCTAGCAGCCCTATCTCTACGTCTAGGCAACTGTCTATTCTAGCAGCTCTATCTCTATGTCTAGGAAACTGAATCCATTCTAGCAGCCCTATCGCTATGTCAAGGAAACTGTGTCCATTCTAGCAGTCCTATCTCAACATTTAGGCAACTGTTTCCATTCAAGCAAACCCATCTCTACGTCTAGGCAACTGTGTCCATTCTAGCAGCCCTATCTCTACGTCTAGGCAACTGTTTTCATTCTAGCAGCCCTATCTCTACGTCTAGGCAACTGATTCCATTCTAGCAGCCCTATCTCTACGTCTAGGCAGCTGATTCCATTCTAGCAGCCCCATCTCTACATTCAGGCCTGCCTTTCTCACCTCCTACCCCACAGCCCACCTATAAAGATGAGAGACTGTCCATTCTACTACCTCTATCTCTACATTCAGGCCTACCCCCCTACTCCACCTATAAAGATGAGAGACTGTCCATTCTACCAACTCTATTTCTACATCTTTGCTTGCTGTAGCCTCTCGTATGCAGCCATGATGGTTTAAGGGGACTGTGTCCAATCTACCTGCCCTCCTATCTCTACGTTCAGGCCTACTGTAGCCTCTCTAACTAACAGCAGTCATATCTCTACGTTCAGGCCTACTGTAGCCTCTCTAACTAACAGCAGTCATATCTCTACGTTCAGGCCTACTGTAGCCTCTCTAACTAACAGCAGTCATATCTCTACGTTCAGGCCTACTGTAGCCTCTCTAACTCACAGCAGTCATATCTCTATGTTCAGGCCTACTGTAGCCTCTCTAACTAACAGCAGTCATATCTCTACGTTCAGGCCTACTGTAGCCTCTCTAACTAACAGCAGTCATATCTCTACGTTCAGGCCTACTGTAGCCTCTCTAACTAACAGCAGTCATATCTCTACGTTCAGGCCTACTGTAGCCTCTCTAACTCACAGCAGTCCTATCTCTACGTTCAGGCCTACTGTAGCCTCTCTAACTCACAGCAGTCCTATCTCTACGTTCAGGCCTACTGTAGCCTCTCTAACTAACTCACAGTAGTCCTACAGTATCTCTACTGCAGCCTCTCTAACTCACAGCAGTCCTATCTCTACGTTCAGGCCTACTGTAGCCTCTCTAACTAACTCACAGCAGTCCTATCTCTACTGCAGCCTCTCTAACTAACTCACAGCAGTCCTATCTCTACTGCAGCCTCTCTAACTAACTCACAGCAGTCCTATCTCTACGTTCAGGCCTACTGTAGCCTCTCTAACTAACTCACAGCAGTCCTATCTCTACGTTCAGGCCTACTGTAGCCTCTCTAACTCACAGCAGCCCTATCTCTACGTTCAGGCCTACTGTAGCCTCTCTAACTCACAGCAGCCCTATCTCTACGTTCAGGCCTACTGTAGCCTCTCTAACTAACTCACACCAGTCCTATCTCTACGTTCAGGCCTACTGTAGCCTCTCTAACTAACTCACACCAGTCCTATCTCTACGTTCAGGCCTACTGTAGCCTCTCTAACTCACAGCAGTCCTATCTCTACGTTCAGGCCTACTGTAGCCTCTCTAACTCACAGCAGTCCTATCTCTACGTTCAGGCCTACTGCAGCCTCTCTAACTAACTCACAGCAGTCCTATCTCTACTGTAGCCTCTCTAACTAACTCACAGCAGTCCTATCTCTACTGTAGCCTCTCTAACTAACTCACAGCAGTCCTATCTCTACTGTAGCCTCTCTAACTCACAGCAGTCCTACAGTATCTCTACTGTAGCCTCTCTAACTAACTCACAGCAGTCATATCTCTACTGTAGCCTCTCTAACTCACAGCAGTCCTATCTCTACTGTAGCCTCTCTAACTAACTCACAGCAGTCCTATCTCTACTGCAGCCTCTCTAACTCACAGCAGTCATATCTCTACTGTAGCCTCTCTAACTAACTCACAGCAGTCATATCTCTACTGTAGCCTCCCTAACTCACACCAGTCCTATCTCTACTGTAGCCTCCCTGACCCTCCACAGTGTAACTCCCAGCAGTCCTATCTCTACTGTAGCCTCTCTAACTAACTCACAGCAGTCCTATCTCTACTGTAGCCTCTCTAACTCACAGCAGTCCTATCTCTACTGTAGCCTCTCTAACTAACTCACAGCAGTCCTATCTCTACTGTAGCCTCTCTAACTCACAGCAGTCCTATCTCTACTGTAGCATCTCTAACTCACAGCAGTCCTATCTCTACTGTAGCCTCTCTAACTCACAGCAGTCCTATCTCTACTGTAGCCTCCCTAACTCACACCAGTCCTATCTCTACTGTAGCCTCCCTAACTCACACCAGTCCTATCTCTACTGTAGCCTCCCTAACTCACAGTAGTCCTATAATTAGAGTATGGTTCATGATCTGTGTGCTAAGAACCCCACCAGCATTTCACCCCAGCATGACACTTTTCCCCCTTCCACAGAGAAAGAGCGAGAGAGACGCACAGATGCATACGAGCACACACACTCACACGGACAAAAACACACACGCAGACACACACACACACACACACGCACACACACACTCACACACACACACGGACAAAAACACACACGCAGACACAGGCACACACACTCACACGGACAAAAACACACACGCACACACACACACACATACATACACTTACACACACACACACACACACACACACACACACACACTCACACTCACACACACACACGGACAAAAACACACACGCAGACACACACACACACACACACACGCACACACACACACACACACACACACACACACACACACACACACACACACAGGTAGCGGGACGTCCAGGGGTATGATGATATGTTCTCTCGTCTGTCTGACGTCACATGATGACATCACCCAACCTGGGCCTGCACGTCTTACTATCTGATTGGCCAGGGCTGTCAGCTCAACACGTTCTGTTGGACAAACATACACACTGACTGGACGAGGAGCAAGAGAGACAGTGGGGACTGGGATTGGAGTTTAGTTTTGGGGTGTTTCTGTGAGTTTTGTTCTGACAAAATGGCTTCCAGTTTTCTGAAAGGATTGATTGTTGTTGTTGTTGTTGTTTACCTGATACGTCAATACAAGGCTCAAGGTAAGATGGATTGGGGACCTCTTGGGAATGTTGTGAGTATTATAGTGAACATTTTATGAGAATGTTTGTGCTCTTATGTACTGGCCATCCCTCATAGCCTGGTTCCTCTCTAGGTTTCTTCCTAGGTTTTTGGCTCTCTAGGTTTTTGGCCAAAACCTTTTTCCTACGTTTTGGCTCTCTAGGTTTTTGGCCAAAACCTTTTTCCTAGGTTTTGGCTCTCTAGGTTTTGGGCAAAACCTTCTTCCTAGGTATTGGTTTTCTTCCTAGAGTTTTTCGTTGCCATCGTGCTTCTACACCTGCATTGCTTGCTGTTTGGGGGTTTTAGGCTGAGTTTCTGTACAGCACTTTGAGATATCAGCTGATGTATTGGGCTATATAAATACATTTGATTTGTTGTTATCCAACTGTCTCTCTTGTTTTCTACTGTCTCTTGTTTTCTACTGTCTCTTGTTTTCTACTGTCTCTCTTGTTTTTCTACTGTCTCTTGTTTTCTACTGTCTCTCTTGTTTTTCTACTGTCTCTTGTTTTCTACTGTCTCTTGTTTTCTACTGTCTCTTGTTTTCTACTGTCTCTCTTGTTTTTCTACTGTCTCTTGTTTTTCTACTGTCTCTCTTGGTTTCTACTGTCTCTCTTGTTTTCTACTGTCTCTCTTGTTTTCTACTCTCTCTCTTGTGTTTCTACTGTCTCTTTTGTTTTTCTACTGTCTCTTGTTTTCTAATGTCTCTCTTGTTTTCTACTGTCTCTCTTGTTTTCTACTGTCTCTCTTGTTTTCTACTGTCTCTCTTGTTTTCTACTGTCTCTCTCTTGTTTTCTACTGTCTCTCTCTTGTTTTCTACTGTCTCTCTTGTTTTCTACTGTCTCTCTCTTGTTTTCTACTGTCTCTCTCTTGTTTTCTACTGTCTCTCTTGTTTTCTACTGTCTCTCTTGTTTTCTACTGTCTCTCTCTTGTTTTCTACTGTCTCTCTCTTGTTTTCTACTGTCTCTCTTGTTTTCTACTGTCTCTCTCTTGTTTTCTACTGTCTCTCTCTTGTTTTCTACTGTCTCTCTTGTGTTTCTACTGTCTCTCTCTTGTTTTCCACTGTCTCTCTTGTGTTTCTAATGTCTCTCTTGTTTTCTACTGTCTCTCTCTTGTTTTCTACTGTCTCTCTTGTTTTCTACTGTCTCTCTTGTTTTCTACTGTCTCTCTCTTGTTTTCTACTGTCTCTCTTGTTTTCTACTGTCTCTCTTGTTTTCTACTGTCTCTCTCTTGTTTTCTACTGTCTCTCTCTTGTTTTCTACTGTCTCTCTTGTGTTTCTAATGTCTCTCTTGTTTTCTACTGTCTCTCTTGTGTTTCTACTGTGTCTCTTGTTTTTCTACTGTCTCTCTCTTGTTTTCTACTGTCTCTCTCTTGTTTTCTACTGTGTCTTGTTTTTCTCTCTTGTTTCTACTGTCTCTCTCTTGTTTCTACGGTCTCTCTTTTGTTTTCTACTGTCTCTTGTTTCTACTGTCTCTCTCTTGTTTTCTACTGTCTCTCTCTTGTTTTCTACTGTCTCTCTTGTGTTTCTACTGTCTCTCTCTTGTTTTCTACTGTCTCTCTTGTTTTCTACTGTCTCTCTTGTTTTCTACTGTCTCTCTCTTGTTTTCTACTGTCTCTCTCTTGTTTTCTACTGTCTCTCTTGTGTTTCTACTGTCTCTCTCTTGTTTTCTACTGTCTCTCTTGTTTTCTACTGTCTCTCTTGTTTTCTACTGTCTCTCTCTTGTTTTCTACTGTCTCTTGTTTTCTACTGTCTCTCTTGTTTTCTACTGTCTCTCTCTTGTTTTCTACTGTCTCTCTCTTGTTTTCTACTGTCTCTCTTGTTTTCTACTGTCTCTCTCTTGTTTTCTACTGTCTCTCTCTTGTTTTCTACTGTCTCTCTTGTTTTCTACTGTCTCTCTTGTTTTCTACTGTCTCTCTCTTGTTTTCTACTGTCTCTCTTGTTTTCTACTGTCTCTCTTGTTTTCTACTGTCTCTCTCTTGTTTTCTACTGTCTCTCTCTTGTTTTCTACTGTCTCTCTTGTGTTTCTAATGTCTCTCTTGTTTTCTACTGTCTCTCTTGTGTTTCTACTGTGTCTCTTGTTTTTCTACTGTCTCTCTCTTGTTTTCTACTGTCTCTCTCTTGTTTTCTACTGTGTCTTGTTTTTCTCTCTTGTTTCTACTGTCTCTCTCTTGTTTTCTACTGTCTCTCTTGTTTTCAACAGTCTCTTGTTTTCTACTGTGTCTTGTTTTCTACTGTCTCTCTCTTGTTTTCTACTGTCTCTCTTGTGTTTCTACTGTCTCTCTCTTGTTTTCCACTGTCTCTCTTGTGTTTCTAATGTCTCTCTTGTTTTCTACTGTCTCTCTCTTGTTTTCTACTGTCTCTCTTGTGTTTCTCTCTTGTGTTTCTACTGTCTCTCTTGTGTTTCTACTGTGTCTCTTGTTTTCTACTGTCTGTCTCTTGTTTTCTACTGTCTCTCTTGTGTTTCTCTCTTGTTTTCTACTGTCTCTCTTGTTTTCTACTGTCTCTCTTGTTTTCTACTGTCTCTTGTTTTTCTACTGTCTCTTGTTTTTCTACTGTCTCTTGTTTTTCTACTGTCTCTTGTTTTCTACTGTCTCTTGTTTTCTACTGTCTCTTGTTTTCTACTGTGTCTTGTGTTTCTACTGTCTCTTGTTTTCTACTGTCTCTTGTTTTCTACTGTCTCTTGTTTTCTACTGTCGCTTGTTTTTCTACTGTCTCGTTTTTCTACTCTCTCTTGTTTTCTACTGTCTCTCTCTTGTTTTCTACTGTCTCTCTTGTTTTCTACTGTCTCTCTCTTGTTTTCTACTGTCTCTCTCTTGTTTTCTACTGTCTCTCTTGTGTTTCTACTGTCTCTCTCTTGTTTTCCACTGTCTCTCTTGTGTTTCTAATGTCTCTCTTGTTTTCTACTGTCTCTCTCTTGTTTTCTACTGTCTCTCTTGTTTTCTACTGTCTCTCTTGTTTTCTACTGTCTCTCTCTTGTTTTCTACTGTCTCTCTTGTTTTCTACTGTCTCTCTTGTTTTCTACTGTCTCTCTCTTGTTTTCTACTGTCTCTCTCTTGTTTTCTACTGTCTCTCTTGTGTTTCTAATGTCTCTCTTGTTTTCTACTGTCTCTCTTGTGTTTCTACTGTGTCTCTTGTTTTTTCTACTGTCTCTCTCTTGTTTTCTACTGTCTCTCTCTTGTTTTCTACTGTGTCTCTTGTTTTCTACTGTCTATCTTGTTTTCAACAGTCTCTTGTTTTCTACTGTGTCTTGTTTTCTACTGTCTCTCTCTTGTTTTCTACTGTCTCTCTTGTGTTTCTACTGTCTCTCTCTTGTTTTCCACTGTCTCTCTTGTGTTTCTAATGTCTCTCTTGTTTTCTACTGTCTCTCTCTTGTTTTCTACTGTCTCTCTTGTGTTTCTCTCTTGTGTTTCTACTGTCTCTCTTGTGTTTCTACTGTGTCTCTTGTTTTCTACTGTCTGTCTCTTGTGTTTCTACTGTGTCTCTTGTTTTCTACTGTCTGTCTCTTGTTTTCTACTGTCTCTCTTGTGTTTCTCTCTTGTTTTCTACTGTCTCTCTTGTTTTCTACTGTCTCTCTTGTTTTCTACTGTCTCTTGTTTTTCTACTGTCTCTTGTTTTTCTACTGTCTCTTGTTTTTCTACTGTCTCTTGTTTTCTACTGTCTCTTGTTTTCTACTGTCTCTTGTTTTCTACTGTGTCTTGTGTTTCTACTGTCTCTTGTTTTCTACTGTCTCTTGTTTTCTACTGTCTCTTGTTTTCTACTGTCGCTTGTTTTTCTACTGTCTCGTTTTTCTACTCTCTCTTGTTTTCTACTGTCTCTCTCTTGTTTTCTACTGTCTCTCTTGTTTTCTACTGTCTCTCTCTTGTTTTCTACTGTCTCTCTCTTGTTTTCTACTGTCTCTCTTGTGTTTCTACTGTCTCTCTCTTGTTTTCCACTGTCTCTCTTGTGTTTCTAATGTCTCTCTTGTTTTCTACTGTCTCTCTCTTGTTTTCTACTGTCTCTCTTGTTTTCTACTGTCTCTCTTGTTTTCTACTGTCTCTCTCTTGTTTTCTACTGTCTCTCTTGTTTTCTACTGTCTCTCTTGTTTTCTACTGTCTCTCTCTTGTTTTCTACTGTCTCTCTCTTGTTTTCTACTGTCTCTCTTGTGTTTCTAATGTCTCTCTTGTTTTCTACTGTCTCTCTTGTGTTTCTACTGTGTCTCTTGTTTTTTCTACTGTCTCTCTCTTGTTTTCTACTGTCTCTCTCTTGTTTTCTACTGTGTCTTGTTTTTCTCTCTTGTTTCTACTGTCTCTCTCTTGTTTCTACGGTCTCTCTCTTGTTTTCTACTGTCTCTTGTTTCTACTGTCTCTCTCTTGTTTTCTACTGTCTCTTGTTTTCTACTGTGTCTTGTTTTTCTCTCTTGTTTCTACTGTCTCTCTCTTGTTTCTACGGTCTCTCTCTTGTTTTCTACTGTCTCTTGTTTCTACTGTCTCTATCTTGTTTTCAACAGTCTCTTGTTTTCTACTGTCTCTTGTTTTCTACTGTCTCTTGTTTTCTACTGTCGCTTGTTTTTCTACTGTCTCGTTTTTCTACTCTCTCTTGTTTTCTACTGTCTCTCTTGTGTTTCTACTGTCTCTCTCTTGTGTTTCTACTGTCTGTCTCTTGTTTTCTACTGTCTCTCTCTTGTTTTCTACTGTCTCTCTTGTGTTTCTCTCTTGTGTTTCTAATGTCTCTCTTTTGTTTCTACTGTGTCTCTTGTTTTCTACTGTCTGTCTCTTGTTTTCTACTGTCTGCCTCTTGTTTTCTACTGTCTCTTGTTTTTCTACTGTCTCCTGTTTTCTATTGTCTCTTGATTTCTACTGTCTCTCTCTTGTTTTCTACTGTCTCTCTCTTGTTTTCTACTGTCTCTCTCTTGTTTTCTACTGTCTCTCTTGTTTTCTACAGTCTCTCTTGTGTTTCTACTGTCTCTCTTGTGTTCTACTGTCTCTCTTGTTTTCTACTGTCTCTCTTGTTTTCTACAGTCTCTCTTGTGTTTCTACTGTCTCTCTTGTGTTCTACTGTCTCTCTTGTTTTCTACTGTCTCTCTTGTTTTCTACAGTCTCTCTTGTGTTTCTACTGTCTCTCTTGTTTTCTACTGTCTCTCTTGTTTTCTACAGTCTCTCTTGTGTTTCTACTGTCTCTCTTGTTTTCTACTGTCTCTCTTGTTTTCTACAGTCTCTCTTGTGTTTCTACTGTCTCTCTTGTGTTTCTACTGTCTCTTTGATTTTCTACTGTCTCTTGTTTTCTACAGTCTCTCTTGTTTTCTACTGTCTCTTGTTTTCTACAGTCTCTCTTGTTTTCTACTGTCTCTTGTTTTCTACAGTCTCTCTTGTTTTCTACTGTCTCTTGTTTTCTACAGTCTCTCTTGTTTTCTACTGTCTCTTGTTTTCTACAGTCTCTCTTGCTTTTCTACTGTCTCTTGTTTTCTACTGTCTCTCTTGTTTTCTACTGTCTCTCTTGCTTTTCTACTGTCTCTTGTTTTCTACTGTCTCTCTTGTTTTCTACTGTCTCTCTTGCTTTTCTACTGTCTCTCTTGTTTTCTACTGTCTCTCTCTTGTTTTCTACTGTCTCTCTCTTGTTTTCTACTGTCTCTCTCTTGTTTTCTACTGCGTCTTGTGTTCTACTGTCTCTTGCTTTTCTACTGTCTCTTGTTTTTCTCTCTTGTGTTTCTACTGTCTCTTGTGTTTTCTACTGTCTCTCTTGTGTTTTCTACTGTCTCTCTTGTGTTTCTACTGTCTATCTTGTTTTCTACTTTCTCTCTTGCTTTTCTACTGTCTCTTGTTTTCTACTGTCTCTTGTTTTCTACTGTCTCTCTTGCTTTTCTACTGTCTCTTGTTTTCTACTGTCTCTGTTGTGTTTCTACTGTCTCTCTTGTTTTCTACTGTCTCTCGTGTTTTCTACTGTCTCTCTTGTTGTCTACTGTCTCTCTTGTTTTCTACTGTCTCTCTTGTTTTCTACTGTCTCTCTTGTTTTTCTCTCTTGTGTTTCTACTGTCTCTCTTGTGTTTCTACTGTCTCTCTTGTGTTTCTACGGTCTCTCTTGTTTTCTACTGTCTCTCTTGTTGTCCACTGTCTCTCTTGTTTTCTACTCTCTCTTGTTTTCTACTGTCTCTCGTTTTTCTCTCTTGTTTTCTACTGTCTCTCTTTTTCTTCTACTGTCTCTCTTGTTTTCTACTGTCTCTCGTTTTTCTCTCTCGTTTTCTATTGTCTCTCTTGTGTTTCTACGGTCTCTCTTGTTTTCTACTGTCTCTCGTTTTTCTCTCTTGTTTTCTACTGTCTCTCTTGTTTTTCTACTGTCTCTCTTGTTTTCTACTGTCTCTCGTTTTTCTCTCTCGTTTTCTACTGTCTCTCGTGTTTTCTACTGTGTCTCTTGTTTTCTACTGTCTCTCTTGTGTTTCTACTGTCTCTCTTGCTTTTCTCTCTTGTGTTTCTGCTGTCTCTCTTGTTATCTACTGTCTCTCTTGTGTTCTACTGTCTCTCTTGTTCTCTACTGTCTCTCTTGTTTTCTACTGTCTCTCGTGTTTTCTACTGTGTCTCTTGTTTTCTACTGTCTCTCTTGTGTTTCTACTGTCTCTCTTGCTTTTCTCTCTTGTTTTCTACTGTCTCTCTTGTTATCTACTGTCTCTCTGGTTTTCTACTGTCTCTCTTGTTTTTCTACTGTGTCTCTATTGTGATGTTATCTAACTGTAATTAACTGTAATTAATTAGTAATAAATTATTAGTAATAACTAATGGTGCTTAGTTGTGTCTCATCAATGTGTGGTCCATGGACTGTGATGTGGTGATATTAACCCATATTTTGTTTGCTTTTAAGTCCTCTCCAAATGAAACACCCCATCATAAACGCAATGTGATTTATCTAAACAATATAACATTTTTAAAATTTTCCTTACTTGTTTGAAAGACAATAAACCAAAATAGTAGATTTATATCAACCCAGCCTTTTCCAGCAGAGAGACTGGTGAGAGTCAGGCAACACGATACTTTGTACTAGCTAGTCAACTACTACTATTTATATTTTACTGTTGGCATTTCTCTCCCAAGCCAACAAAGACCCAGGGTCCAACCCAGCTCAACCACTAGTCAAATCAAATCAAATCTAATTTATTTATATAGCCCTTCGTACATCAGCTGATATCTCAAAGTGCTGTACAGAAACCCAGCCTAAAACCCCAAACAGCAAGCAATGCAGGTGTAGAAGCATGGTGGCTAGGAAAAACTCCCTAGAAAGGCCAAAACCTAGGAAGAAACATAGAGAGGAACCAGGCTATGTGGGGTGGGCCAGTCCTCTTCTGGCTGTGCCGGGTAGAGAGGAACCAGGCTCTGAGGGGTGGGCCAGTCCTCTTCTGGCTGTGCCGGGGTAGAGAGGAACCAGGCTATGAGGGGTGGGCCAGTCCTCTTCTGGCTGTGTCGGGTAGAGAGGAACCAGGCTATGAGGGGTGGGCCAGTCCTCTTCTGGCTGTGCCGGGTAGAGAGGAACCAGGCTATGAGGGGTGGGCCAGTCCTCTTCTGGCTGTGCCGGGTAGAGAGGAACCAGGCTATGAGGGGTGGGCCAGTCCTCTTCTGGCTGTGCCGGGTGGAGGTTATAACAGAACATGGCCACTAGTGTAAAGACGTGTTGTATCAGTATCCTCAATAACCTCCATATATACTAGAGAACTTTATTTCTCCATGCAGACATGTCCACTCACACACAGACTTCTCAGCATCAATCTTTTGAAATATAAATATATATTGTAAAATAGGTTTATATGTGTACAAATATATGTAAGTATCAATCTTTTGAAATATAGAATGAGTGTGCAAAGCTGTCATCAAGGGTGGGTACTTTGAAGAATATAAAATATATTTTGATTTGTTTAACACTTTTCTTTGGTTACTACATGATTCCATATGTGTTACTTCATAGTTCTGACGTCTTCATTATTATTCTACAATGTAGAACATAGTCAAAATAAAGAAAAACCCTTGAATGAGTGTGTCCAAACATTTGACTGGTGATGTATATTATAAAATACATTTCTACATGTAAAATATGTGTGTATTTCCCCTATGCAGACCTGTCAACGTCCACCTTGCCCTCTATGGAAGTAACCCTCCAAGAGGCACCAGAGATTCCTCCGGAACCAGAGCAGGAGGAGGTGCTCCCGGAGGGTGCTACGCCCAGCCTGAAGGAGGTGGAGGACGCCGTGCAGGAGGCCTCGGAGCTGGCCGAGGAGCCGGGGGTCGAGGAGGTGCTGAAGGAGCTGGTAGAGAGGGTGGTGGAGGCCGCTATGGGAGAAGTGCTGAAGGAGGTACAAGGGGAGGGGAAGGAGGAGCTGGTTGAAGTAGAGGATGGAGTGGAGGAGGAGTTTGGAGGAGGAGGAGGACGGGAGCAGGAGGTGGTGGAGGTAGAGGAGGAAGGAGAGGTGGAGGAGCAAGGAGAACAGGAGGATGCCTTGACTGAAGTGGTGGAAGAGGAGGTGGAGGTTGGAGGAGAAGGGGAGGCCACTGAAGCTGTGTCTGTAGAGGAGGAGGCGGGGAGAGAGGAGGTGCTGGGAGAGACAGCAGCTGAGTCTGAGGAGGAGAGTATAGCAGAGGAGGTGAAAGATCAACTAGTGGAGGCCCCTGTTTTTCCCCTCACTGAGGGAAAGGTTGTGCAGGATACTACCTTCCTAGAAAAGGAGGAGGAGGAAACTACCCTCCCAGAAGAAGAGGAGGAGGAGAAGGGAGGAAGAGAGGTAGACGTAGAGGAGACGGAGGGAGAGGAGGAGGAGGCGGCGGGAGAGGAGGAGGCGATAGAGGAGAAATTAGCAACCGAAATGGTGGAGGAGGACGAGGTGCAGACAGAGCAGGAGACTGTGACTGAGGAGGCTGGAGGAGAGAAGGAGCGAGAGGGGGAGGTGGAGGTGGAAGATGAGGGAGGTGAGGGGTTAGGTGGGGAGGTGGGGGTGGAAGACTATGAGGAAATGAATACTACTCAGTCGGTAGTGGGGGAGCCAGTTGAAGAGGAGGGAGGGAAGGAGGATGTGGTGGTGGTGGTGGGAGGAGAGGGGGAGGAGGGAAGGATGGAGGAAAGTGTGGTGGTTGTGGAGGAGGAAGAGGCTGGAGCTGAAGTAGTGATTGGAGACGCAGGGGGTGAGGCGATAGGGGGAGAGGAGGAAAGGGATGGAGAGAGTGTGGAAGAGGAAGAGAGAGATGAAGGAGTGATGATAGGAGCTGCAGACCAGCTTGGAGGTGAAGCAGGAGGAGGAGAAGGAGGAGGAGGTGAAGCAGGAGGAGGAGAAGGAGGAGGAGGTGAAGCAGGAGGAGGAGAAGGAGGAGGAGGTACAGCAGGAGGAGGAGAAGGAGGAGAGGCCATTGAAGAGGAGACACCAGAAACCAGTCAATCAGAGAACCAAGGTAAACTATAGTGGAACATGAAAAACAAAAGAAAAATGTCTTGATTAGATAAGTGTTCAACCCCCGGAGTCAATACATGTTAGAATCACCTTGGGCAGCCATTACAGCTGGAAGTCTCTGGAAAAGTTTCTAAGAGATTTACACACCTGGATTGTGCCCATTATTCTTTCCAAACCTCTTCAAGTTCTGTCTTATTGGTTGTTGATCATTGTTAGACAACCATTTTTCAGGTCTTTCCATAGATTTTCATGTAGATTTCAGTTAAAACTGTAACTCGGCCGCTCATGAACATTCACAGTCTTCTTCGTAATCGACTCCAGTGTAGATTTGGCCTTCATCTCCCAGTGCCACGCCCTGACCTTAGTATTCTCTGTTTTCTTTATTATTTTGGTTAGGTCAGGGTGTGACATGGGTGATGTATGTGTTTTTGGTCCTGTCTAGGGGTTTTGTATGTCTATGGGTGTTCACTAGTCTAGGTGTTTTAGGTGTGACGGTCTGTTGGAAAGCAGACTGATCCAGGTTTTCTTCTAGGATTTTGCCTGTTTAGCTCCATTCCGTTTCTTTTTTTTATCCCAAAAAACTCCCCAGTACTTAACGATTACAAGCATACCCATAACATGATGCAGCCAACACTATTCTTGAAAATATGGAGAGTGGTACTTAGCAATGTCTTGGATTTGACCCAAACATAACACTTTGTATTTAGGATAAAAGTGAATTGCTTTGCCACATTCTTTGCAGTATTACTTTAGTGCCTTGTTGCAATGATTGGTATTCTGTTTCAGAATGATTTGTATTCTGTTTTAGAATTATTTGTATTCTGTTTTAGAATGATTTGTATTCTGTTTTAGAATTATTTGTATTCTGTTTTAGAATTATCTGTATTCTGTTTTAGAATTATTTGTATTCTGTTTTAGAATTATTTGTATTCTGTTTTAGAATTATTTGTATTCTGTTTTAGAATTATTTGTATTCTGTTTCAGAATTATTTGTATTCTGTTTTAGAATTATTTGTATTCTGTTTTAGAATTATTTGTATTCTGTTTTAGAATTATTTGTATTCTGTTTTAGAATTATTTGTATTCTGTTTTAGAATTATTTGTATTCTGTTTCAGAATTATTTGTATTCTGTTTTAGAATTATTTGTATTCTGTTATTATTATTTGCTTCCTTCTTTTCCCTCTGTCATGTATGTTGGTACTGTGGAATAACTACAATGTTGTTGATCCATTCTTAGTTTTCTCCCATCACAGCCATTAAACTCTGTAACTGTAACTAAAATCACCATTGGCCTCATGGTGAAATCCCTGAGCAGTTTCCCTCCTCTCCGGCAACTGAGTTAGGAAGGATGCCTGTATCTTTGTAGTGACTGGGTGTATTGATACACCATTCAAAGTGTAATTAATAACTTCAACATGCTCAAAGGGATGTTCAATGCTTTTGACCAATTTACCAACGCCCTTTGTGAGGCATTGGAAAACCTCCCTGGACTTTGTGTTTGAACCTGTGTTTGAAATTCACTGCTTGACTGAGGGATCGTATGTGTTGGTTACAGAGACAATGTAATCATTCATAAGGCACTGAATTTTCTGACTGAGATTACTCCACACACACACACACACCACACACACACACACACACACACACACACACACACACACACACACACACACACACACACACACACGTTAGCCCCTACATTCCATAGGTCCACTCTATAGTGCCCCTACCCTAGGCTTTGGGCCCTTCTCACTCTCATTCACACATGTGTGCCAAATATCTGACCCCTCCTCTAGAAGTGCTGCTGGACCCAGTTGAAGGCTCCATGAGATCCATACCAGGGAAGTCTCGGGACCCCGCTAGCCCACTCAGCCCCCACCGTCCTCGGGGAGAGACGGAGAGCAACACCATGGGAGGGGAGGAGATCCTGGAGGGTGTGGATCTGGAGTCGAACGACGCCAACAAGATCATCACGTTTCAGGACAACCTTTTAAACTTTGACCCTGATGAGGTCATTTCTACTCTGGATAACTTTGTGGAGGACATTCCTGCCGTGGCCAATGAGGAGGAGCCAGGAGAGACCAATAAGGTGGTGGAGGTCACTACAGGTACTGACAACTCAGGGAACTGTATCCTGTATTATAACAACTGACAACAGGGAACTGTATCCTGTATTATAACTACAGACAACAGGGAACTGCATCCTGTATTATAACTACTGACAACAGGGAACTGTATCCTGTATTATAACTACAGACAACAGGTAACTAACTGTATTATAGCAATAAGGCAGATCTGTGGTTTCTGGTATATAGTGCCAATATACCACAGCTAAGGGCTGTATTTATCACGCTGGTTTAAATGTGTCGGGAGACAGGCGCAGGAATGCGTAATAGGGGGTTTTATTTCCCAAATTGCAGCGTGCAGTGTGACGGCACGGGACCGAAGACCAAACAAAAACGTAAACAAAACACAGGGTTGAATCCCAAACAAAAGAGCGAGGAGTAGCTCGAATAAATAACAAAAATGATTAACACCACGGGACGAGACCCGTAATCACCTGCACAAAATACGTGGCACGAAATCCCAAACAACACAGGTACTCACACGAACCAACGGACATGGTAACAATAATCGACATGACAACGGTAAACCAATGGCACACTTTGGTTTACCACACTAGTGTAACAGGATATAGACTAGTGTCCTGTCCAGGGGGTGTCCCGGTACATCAAGCTGTCTCTCACTACAGAAACAGGAGATAGACTAGTGTCCGGTCCATGGGGTGTCCTGTTACATCAAGCTGTCTCACACTACAGAAACAGGAGATAGACTAGTGTCCTGTCCAGGGGGTGTCCCGGTACATCAAGCTGCCTCAGGCTACAGAAACAGGAGATAGACTAGTGTCCTGTCCAGGGGGTGTCCTGTTGCATCAAGCTGTCTCACACTACAGAAACAGGAGATAGACTAGTGTCCTGTCCAGGGGGTGTCCCGGTACATCAAGCTGTCTCACTACAGAAACAGGAGATAGACTAGTGTCCTGTCCAGGGGGTGTACTGGTACATTATGCTGTCTCACTACAGAAACAGGAGATAGACTAGTGTCCTGTCCAGGGGGTGTACTGGTACATCAAGCTGCCTCAGGCTACAGAAACAGGAGATAGACTAGTGTCCTGTCCAGGGGGTGTCCTGTTGCATCAAGCTGTCTCACTACAGAAACAGGAGATAGACTAGTGTCCTGTGTTTCAGTCATAAGGAGGATTAATGTATTACTTTCAAACTCGGACAAACGGATTTGATAGTTTTAGGCCCCAATAAACAAAGAGATGAGTTGTCAGATCTTCCAATGAATCTCGAAAGGTTGTGCGGTAGTCTAAATTAAACTGTGAAGGACGTCTGCGTTACTCTGGACCCTGATCTCTCTTTTGACAAACCTATATAAAAAATATTTCAAGAGCAGCTTTTTCCCATCTACACAGCACTGTAAAAATCTGATGCTTGGAAGCCTGGAAGATAGGAGCCATGTCTGATGCTGTGTTAATGTACCTCTCTCTCCTCTCTTCTCCTCTCCTCCTCTCCGTCTCCTATTCAGAATCAGGCCTGGAAGCTTGTACGATTGGAGCCATCTCTGCTGCTGTGTTAACGTACCTCTCTCTCCTCTCTTCTCCTCTCCTCCTCTCATCTCCTGTTCAGAATCAGGTCTGGAAGCCTGGAAGATAGGAGCCGTATCTGCTGCTGTGTTAACATACCTCTCTCTCCTCTCTTCTCCTCTCCTCCTCTCATCCCCTGTTCAGAATCAGGTCTGGAAGCCTGGAAGATAGGAGCCATCTCTGCTGCTGTGTTTCTGGTGCTGGAGACCATCGTCATCATTGTCTACGTCCTCAAGTGTCGTGACAAAACTAACAGGTAGGTCTGTAGGTAGAAACCAAACTAACAGGTGGGTCTGTAGGTAGAAACCAAACTAACAGGTGGGTCTGTAGGTAGAAACCAAACTAACAGGTGGGTCTGTAGGTAGAAACCATACTAACAGGTGGGTTTGTAGGTAGAAACCAAACTAACAGGTGGGTCTGTAGGTAGAAACCAAACTAACAGGTGGGTCTGTAGGTAGAAACCAAACTAACAGGTGGGTCTGTAGGTAGAAACCAAACTAACAGGTGGGTCTGTAGGTAGAAACCAAACTAACAGGTGGGTCTGTAGGTATAAACCAAACTAACAGGTGGGTCTGTAGGTAGAAAACAAACTAACAGGTGGGTCTGTAGGTAGAAACCAAACTAACAGGTGGGTATGTAGGTAGAAACCAAACGAACAGGTGGGTATGTAGGGGAGAAACCAAACTAACAGGTGGGTCTGTAGGTAGAAACCAAACTAACAGGTGGGTATGTAGGTAGAAACCGAACTAACAGGTGGGTCTGTAGTTAGAGATGGAACTAACAGGTGGGTCTGTAGGTAGAAACCAAACTAACAGGTGGGTCTGTAGTTAGAGATGGAACTAACAGGTGGGTCTGTAGGTAGAAACCAAACTAACAGGTGGGTCTGTAGGTAGAAACCAAACTAACAGGTGGGTCTGTAGGTAGAAACCAAACTAACAGGTGGGTCTGTAGGTAGAAACCAAACTAACAGGTGGGTCTGTAGGTAGAAACCAAACTAACAGGTGGGTCTGTAGGTCGAAACCAAACTAACAGGTGGGTCTGTAGGTAAAAACCAAACTAACAGGTGGGTCTGTAGGTAGAAACCAAACTAACAGGTGGGTCTGTAGGTAGAGATCAAACTAACAGGTGGGTCTGTAGGTAGAGATCAAACTAACAGGTGGGTCTGTAGGTAGAAACCAAACTAACAGGTGGGTCTGTAGGTAGAAACCAAACTAACAGGTGGGTCTGTAGGTAGAAACCAAACTAACAGGTGGGTCTGATGGTAGAAACCAAACTAACAGGTGGGTCTGTAGGTAGAGATGAAACTAACAGGTTGGGTCTGTAGGTAGAAACCAAACTAACAGGTGGGTCTGTAGGTAGAAACCAAACTAACAGGTGGGTCTGTAGGTAGAAACCAAACTAACAGGTGGGTCTGTAATGAGACACCAAACTAACAGGTGGGTCTGTAGGTAGAAACCAAACTAACAGGTGGGTCTGTAGGTAGAAACCAAACTAACAGGTGGGTCTGTAGGTAGAAACCAAACTAACAGGTGGGTCTGTAGGTAGAAACCAAACTAACAGGTGGGTCTGTAGGTAGAAACCAAACTAACAGGTGGGTCTGTAGGTAGAAACCAAACTAACAGGTGGGTCTGTAGGTAGAAACCAAACTAACAGGTGGGTCTGTAGGTAGAAACCAAACTAACAGGTGGGTCTGTAGGTAGAAACCAAACTAACAGGTGGGTCTGTAGGTAGAAACCAAACTAACAGGTGGGTCTGTAGGTAGAAACCAAACTAACAGGTGGGTCTGTAGGTAGAAACCAAACTAACAGGTGGGTCTGTAGGTAGAAATAAAACTAACAGGTGGGTCTGTAGGTAGAAACCAAACTAACAGGTGGGTCTGTAGGTAGAAACCAAACTAACAGGTGGGTATGTAGGTAGAAACCAAACTAACAGGTGGGTCTGTAGGTAGAAACCAAACTAACAGGTGGGTCTGTAGGTAGAAACCAAACTAACAGGTGGGTCTGTAGGTAGAAACCAAACTAACAGGTGGGTCTGTAGGTAGAAACCAAACTAACAGGTGGGTCTGTAGGTAGAAACCAAACTAACAGGTGGGTCTGTAGGTAGAAACCAAACTAACAGGTGGGTCTGTAGGTAGAAACCAAACTAACAGGTGGGTCTGTAGGTAGAAACCAAACTAACAGGTGGGTCTGTAGGTAGAAACCAAACTAACAGGTGGGTCTGTAGGTAGAAACCAAACTAACAGGTGGGTCTGTAGGTAGAAACCAAACTAACAGGTGGGTCTGTAGGTAGAAATAAAACTAACAGGTGGGTCTGTAGGTAGAAACCAAACTAACAGGTGGGTCTGTAGGTAGAAACCAAACTAACAGGTGGGTATGTAGGTAGAAACCAAACGAACAGGTGGGTATGTAGGGGAGAAACCAAACTAACAGGTGGGTCTGTCGGTAGAAACCAAACTAACAGGTGGGTATGTAGGTAGAAACCAAACTAACAGGTGGGTCTGTAGTTAGAGATGGAACTAACAGGTGGGTCTGTAGGTAGAAACCAAACTAACAGGTGGGTCTGTAGTTAGAGATGGAACTAACAGGTGGGTCTGTAGGTAGAAACCAAACTAACAGGTGGGTCTGTAGGTAGAAACCAAACTAACAGGTGGGTCTGTAGGTAGAAACCAAACTAACAGGTGGGTCTGTAGGTAGAAACCAAACTAACAGGTGGGTCTGTAGGTCGAAACCAAACTAACAGGTGGGTCTGTAGGTAAAAACCAAACTAACAGGTGGGTTTATAGGTAGAAACCAAACTAACAGGTGGGTCTGTAGGTAGAGATCAAACTAACAGGTGGGTCTGTAGGTAGAGATCAAACTAACAGGTGGGTCTGTAGGTAGAAACCAAACTAACAGGTGGGTCTGTAGGTAGAAACCAAACTAACAGGTGGGTCTGTAGGTAGAAATCAAACTAACAGGTGGGTCTGTAGGTAGAAACCAAACTAACAGGTGGGTCTGTAGTTAGAGATGGAACTAACAGGTGGGTCTGTAGGTAGAAACCAAACTAACAGGTGGGTCTGTAGGTAGAAACCAAACTAACAGGTGGGTCTGTTGGTAGAAACCAAACTAACAGGTGGGTCTGTAGGTAGAAACCAATCTAACAGGTGGGTCTGTAGGTCGAAACCAAACTAACAGGTGGGTCTGTAGGTAAAAACCAAACTAACAGGTGGGTCTGTAGGTAGAAACCAAACTAACAGGTGGGTCTGTAGGTAGAGATCAAACTAACAGGTGGGTCTGTAGTTAGAGATCAAACTAACAGGTGGGTCTGTAAGTAGAAACCAAACTAACAGGTGGGTCTGTAGGTAGAAACCAAACTAACAGGTGGGTCTGTAGGTAGAAATCAAACTAACAGGTGTTCCATTCTGGAACACCTTAACGTTAGAACTATGAAATATACCCATTCTGGAACACCTTAACATTCTACCTTAGAACTATGAAATATATCCATTCTGGAACACCTTAACGTGCTACCTTAGAACCATGAAATATATCCATTCTGGAACACCTTAACATTCTACCTTAGAACCATGAAATATATCCATTCTGGAACACCTTAACGTTAGAACTATGAAATATACCCATTCTGGAACACCTTAACATTCTACCTTAGAACCATGAAATATATCCATTCTGGAACACCTTAACGTTAGAACTATGAAATATACCCATTCTGGAACACCTTAACATTCTACCTTAGAACCATGAAATATACCCATTCTGGAACACCTTAACGTTAGAACTATGAAATATACCCATTCTGGAACACCTTAACATTCTACCTTAGAACCATGAAATATACCCATTCTGGAACACCTTAGCGTTAGAACTATGAAATATACCCATTCTGGAACACCTTAACATTCTACCTTAGAACCATGAAATATACCCATTCTCCAACACCTTAACGTTAGAACTATGAAATATACCCATTCTGGAACACCTTAGCGTTAGAACTATGAAGTATACCCATTCTGGAACATCTTAACATTCTACCTTAGAACCATGAAATATACCCATTCTGGAACACCTTAACGTTAGAACTATGAAATATACCCATTCTGGAACACCTTAACATTCTACCTTAGAACCATGAAATATATCCATTCTGGAACACCTTAACGTTAGAACTATGAAATATACCCATTCTGGAACATCTTAACATTCTACCTTAGAACCATGAAATATACCCATTCTGGAACACCTTAATGTTAGAACTATGAAATATACCCATTCTGGAACACCTTAACATTCTACCTTAGAACCATGAAATATATCCATTCTGGAACACCTTAGCGTTAGAACTATGAAGTATACCCATTCTGGAACATCTTAACATTCTACCTTAGAACCATGAAATATACCCATTCTGGAACACCTTAACGTTAGAACTATGAAATATACCCATTCTGGAACACCTTAACATTCTACCTTAGAACCATGAAATATATCCATTCTGGAACACCTTAGCGTTAGAACTATGAAATATACCCATTCTGGAACACCTTAGCGTTAGAACTATGAAGTATACCCATTCTGGAACATCTTAACATTCTACCTTAGAACCATGAAATATACCCATTCTGGAACACCTTAACGTTAGAACTATGAAATATACCCATTCTGGAACACCTTAACATTCTACCTTAGAACCATGAAATATACCCATTCTGGAACACCTTAGCGTTAGAACTATGAAATATACCCATTCTGGAACACCTTAGCGTTAGAACTATGAAATATACCCATTCTGGAACACCTTAGCGTTAGAACTATGAAATATACCCATTCTGGAACACCTTAGCGTTAGAACTATGAAATATACCCATTCTGGAACACCTTAGCGTTAGAACTATGAAGTATACCCATTCTGGAACATCTTAACATTCTACCTTAGAACCATGAAATATACCCATTCTGGAACACCTTAACGTTAGAACTATGAAATATACCCATTCTGGAACACCTTAACATTCTACCTTAGAACCATGAAATATACCCATTCTCCAACACCTTAACGTTAGAACTATGAAATATACCCATTCTGGAACACCTTAACATTCTACCTTAGAACTATGAAATATACCCATTCTGGAACACCTTAACATTCTACCTTAGAACTATGAAATATACCCATTCTGGAACACCTTAACGTTAGAACTATGAAATATACCCATTCTGGAACACCTTAACATTCTACATTAGAACTATGAAGTATACACCTTAACGTTCTACCTTAGAACTATGAAAAATATCCATTCTGAAACATCTTCTATGTGGTACTTTACATTTCTTCTCTTTCTTGGAGATTGAGGTTTGAGTTAAAATGAGGGTTGAGGTTTCTGTAAAGTGTCTGGTTCGGATGCAGGGTTGATGTGTGAAACTGCGTCTCTGTGTAGCAGCCCAGCTCCAGCCAGGCTGTGTGAGGAGGGGACACGTACAGCACTGTGTAATGAAGAGACTCTACCAGCCGGAGATGGACAATGCCAACAGTGAGTCCTGAAGCTACATTACCTTAACATTATCCAGGCTGTGTCACATCCGGCCGTGATTGGGAGTCCCATATGACTGTACACAATTGGCCCAGCATCGTCCAGGTTTGGCCGGGGTAGGCCGTCATTGTAAATAAGAATTTGTTCCTGACTTGCCTAGTTCAATAAAGGTTAAACAAAATAAAAAATAACTCCTGTTTTTTAATTACTTGGTTACTGAACACAACCCAGGTGTCCATGTCCAAACTGTGATCAACCCCCATTAACCCTTTAACCATTGAAACAAATATCCCACCTTAAATTCCTATTTGCTAACGACGCAAAAAAAATAACTTCCAATACTTCTTCTTCTTCTCTTTTTACAACAATGTTTACTTTGGAAATGACAGAGCTCTACCAGGCGGTGTGAGAACTCTGAAAGAGGCTCCTATCAGCAATACAGTATAAAGAATGTCGATTTACATAGCATTTTTTTTTTTTTACTCATCTCAAGAATTGTGCATGCAACTACATTACCCATGATTCTTTGCTTAACATTTTGCGGTTTATCAGAGTAAAGAATAAGGTTGTTTTGCTGCTAACAAAAACCTGCAGTCTGTCTTTTACTCAATACAGATATGTTGGTTTCCTAACCTGGTCCTGAAGAGGTACAGGGGGTGCAGGCTTTAGTTCCAGCCCTGCAGTCTGTCTTTTACTCAATACAGATACGGTGGTTTCCTAACCTGGTCCTGAAGAGGTACAGGGGGTGCAGGCTTTAGTTCCAACCCTGCAGTCTGTCTTTTACTCAATACAGATATGGTGGTTTCCTAACCTGGTCCTGAAGAGGTACAGGGAGTGCAGGCTTTAGTTCCAGCCCTGCACTGAAGACCACCCGATTCAACCAGTCCTCAAGCTAACAATGAGCTGAATCAAGAGTGTTAGTGTTGGGCTGTAACAAAAGCCTGCACAGCCCTGTAGCTCTTCAGAACCAGTGTTTATGACCAAAGCCCAACAACAACAACAACAACAACAACAACAACATAGTGAGGTGCAGAATACAACAGGTTTAGACTTCACTGTGAAATACTTACTGACAAGCCCTTAACCAACAAATGCACTGTTTAAAAAAGTAACAACTCAATATCAGGAAGGTGTTCTTAATGTTTTTGTAAACTCAGCGTATATCAGTGTACATTTTATCTATTACCTGTGTGTCTCAACATGGTTTCCTGCCTCTGAGTCTTGGGTAAAGTCTGATCTAGGTCTGTTGATCTGTAGTCAGTGCCCAGGAGGTCACATGACATGAGTTAGTTTGTCCAGCTGAAGCCTTACTGCAGACCTCAGTCCAGCTGAAGTCAGAGGATTATACTGCCTTACAACAGACCTCAGTCCAGCTGAAGCCAGAGTATTATACTGCCTTACTGCAGACCTCAGTCCAGCTGAAACCAGAGTATTATACTGCCTTACTGTTGACCTCAGTCCAGCTGAAGCCAGAGTATTATACTGCCTTATCTCAGTCCAGCTGAAGCCAGAGTATTATACTGCCTTACTGCAGACCTCAATCCAGCTGAAGCCAGATGATTATACTGCCTTACTGCAGACCTCAGTCCAGCTGAAGCCAGAGTATTATACTGCCTTACTGCAGACCTCAGTCCAGCTGAAGCCAGAGTATTATACTGCCTTACTGCAGACCTCAGTCCAGCTGAAGCCAGAGTATTATACTGCCTTACTGCAGACCTCAGTCCAGCTGAAGCCAGAGTATTATACTGCCTTACTACAGACCTCAGTCCAGCTGAAGCCAGAGTATTATACTGCCTTACTACAGACCTCAGTCCAGCTGAAGCCAGAGTATTACACTGCCTTACTGCAGACCTCAATCCAGCTGAAGCCAGAGTATTATACTGCCTTACTGCAGACCTCGGTCCAGCTGAAACCAGAGTATTATACTGCCTTACTACAGACCGCAGTCCAGCTGAAACCAGAGTATTATGATGCCTTACTGCAGACCTCAGTCCAGCTGAAACCAGAGTATTATACTGCCTTACTGCAGACCCCAGTCCAGCTGAAGCCAGAGTATTATACTGCCTTCCTACAGACCTCAGTCCAGCTGAAGCCAGAGTATTATACTGCCTTACTACAGACCTCAGTCCAGCTGAAGTCAGAGTATTATACTGCCTTACTGCAGACCTCAGTCCAGCTGAAGCCAGAGTATTATACTGCCTTACTGCAGACCTCAGTCCAGCTGAAGCCAGAGTATTATACTGCCTTACTACAGACCTCAGTCCAGCTGAAGCCAGAGTAGTATACTGCCTTACTGCAGACCTCAGTCCAGCTGAAGCCAGAGTATTATACTGCCTTACTGCAGACCTAATCCACATCAAGGAAAGTACACTAAGAAAGAAGGTTAGAGATTTGGAAAAAGTAGTCTCTTTCTGTCATTTTCTCTCTCTCCCTCTTTCTATATTTTTCTCTTTCTCCTTCTCCCTCACTTTTTCTCTCTGATCCTCCCCCTTCCTTCCCCTTCCTTGTACCCCCTCTCCTCTCTCTCTCTCTTCTCTCTCCCCTCTCTCCTCCTCTTTACCCCTCTCTCCTCCTCTTTCCCCCTCTCTCCTCCTCTTTCCCCATCTCTCCCCTCTCTCCCAGTCCTTCTCTCTCTGTATTTTCTACCCTGCTTATCTCTCCTATTGTTTCTTTAACCCATTCTACTTCCTTCTCTCCTCTAGAATTGCTGTTCTGGACCCGTGGGACCTGGACCCCTCTCTAACCCAACAGCAGCTGCAGCAGGAGGAGGAGGAGGTAGAAATTACGGATCTACAGCTCACCTCCATGGAGGACCTGACCAACAGACCAGTAGATCTGTCACATGATGTCCAGACTTCAGTTCTATAGATCTACACAGTCAGCTGACACTCCTTCCCCCTGTTCCTCCCTTCTCTCCCTCCCCTGTTCCTGTGTCCCTCTCCCCCCGTTCCTGTGTCCCTCTCCCCCCCTTCTCTCCCTCCCCTGTTCCTGTGTCCCTCTCCCCTTCTCTCCCTCCCCTGTTCCTGTGTCCCTCTCCCCTTCTCTCCCTCCCCTGTTCCTGTGTCCCTCTCCCCTTCTCTCCCTCCCCTGTTCTTGTGTCCCTCTCCCCTTCTCTCCCTCCCCTGTTCCTGTGTCCCTCTCCCCTTCTCTCCCTCCCCTGTTCCTGTGTCCCTCTCCCCCAACCCCCCTGCCCCTGTTCCTGTGTCCCTCTCCCCTTCTCTCCCTCCCCTGTTCCTGTGTCCCTCTCTCCCCCTTCTCTCCCTCCCCTGTTCATGTGTCCCTCTCCCCCCCTTCTCTAATCCAGAACAAATTGAAGAAAGCGTACAGTATATATATATATTATATATATAGCCCTTATTGCATGGAACTTCCTCCCATCTCATATCGCTGAAATAAACAACAAACCTGGTTTCAGAAAACAGATAAAGCAACATCTCGTGGCACAACGCCTCTCCCATATTTGACCTAAATAGTTTGTGTATCGATATGTAGAGTGTATTGATATGTAGTGTGTATTGTTAAATATATTTATTTAAATGGATGTATTTCTGTCCTTCAGCTGTTCTTGTCTATTGATGTTCTGTATTATGTCATGTTTCCTGTTTTGTGTGGAACGCCAGGAAGAGTATCTGCTGCTTTAGAAACAGCTCATGGGGATCCTAATCAACCCCAGGAAGAGTATCTGCTACTATAGAAACAGATAATGATCCTAATAAACCCCAGGAATAGTAGCTGCTGCTATAGAAACAGATAATGATCCTAATAAACCCCAGGAAGAGTAGCTGCTGCTATAGAAACAGATAATGATCCTAATAAACCCCAGGAAGAGTAGCTGCTACTATAGAAACAGATAATGATCCTAATAAACCCCAGGAATAGTAGCTGCTGCTTTAGAAACAGATAATGATCCTAATAAACCCCAGGAAGAGTAGCTGCTGCTATAGAAACAGATAATGATCCTAATAAACCCCAGGAAGAGTAGCTGCTGCTATAGAAACAGATAATGATCCTAATAAACCCCAGGAAGACTATCTGCTGCTTTAGAAACAGATAATGATCCTAATAAACCCCAGGAAGAGTAGCTGCTGCTTTAGAAACAGATAATGATCCTAATAAACCCCAGGAAGAGTAGCTGCTGCTTTAGAAACAGCTCATGGGGATCCTAATCAAATACCACAATACCAAACTACAACCTTCTGATGGCCATTTTGTTGATTGACGTGTGCACAATAAAATCATCTTCAAAGGTATGGGCCATCCTGTGGTATTTCCTCAGGGTGTGTGTGTGGGTTCCATGGTAGTAGGATCTCAGTATGGGCCATCCTGTGGTATTTCCTCAGGGTGTGTGTGTGGGTTCCATGGTAGTAGGATCTCAGTATGGGCTGTCCTGTGGTATTTCCTCAGGGTGTGTGTGTGTGGGTTCCATGGTAGTAGGATCTCAGTATGGGCCGTCCTGTGGTATTTCCTCAGGGTGTGTGTGTGTGGGTTCCATGGTAGTAGGATCTCAGTATGGGCCGTCCTGTGGTATTTCCTCAGGGTGTGTGTGTGTGGGTTCCATGGTAGTAGGATCTCGGGTTTGTGTGTGAGTGAACTCCCAGATTGGCCTCCAGCTGGGTTGGGTTGAATCACGAGGCGAGGTGTGGTGTGTGTGTGTGTGTGTGGGGGGCTCAGGGAGGAAAGGCCTAGTCATGCGGCAGAGTGTGTGTGTGTGTGTGAGCAGTAGGCTATATGAGAGAGAAGGGGCCAATGGGCCGTCCCTAGTGGGTGATCAGTTGGACTGAGACAGAGGAACAGCATGCACTACCACAGGTAGGATACAGCAACAAGTAGGAGACAGCAACAGGTAGGAACCAGCAACAGGTTGGAGACAGCAACGGGTAGGAAACAGCAACGGGTAGGAAACAACAACGGGTAGGAACCAGCAACGGGTAGGAACCAGCAACGGGTAGGAAACAGCAACGGGTAGGAAACAGCAACAGGTAGGAGACAACAACAGGTAGGAGACAACAACAGGTAGGAAACAGCAACATGTAGGAACCAGCAACAGGTAGGAAACAGCAACAGGTAGGAGACAGCAACAGGTAGGAAACAGCAACAGGTAGGAAACAGCAACAGGTAGGAAACAGCAACAGGTAGGAAACAGCAACAGGTAGGAAACAGCAACAGGTTAGTTGTTAATTCATTCATCTATTTAACTAATTTATTGACTTACCATCATTAGTTTTGTATGATCTGTATATTTGTATCGTATTGATGTCACTACGATACAGGGGCGGCAGGTAGCCTAGTAGCCTAGTGGTTAGAGGGGTGGCAGGTAGCCTAGTGGTTAGAGGGGTGGCAGGTAGCCTAGTGGTTAGAGGGGTGGCAGGTAGCCTAGTGGTTAGAGGGGCGGCAGGTAGCCTAGTAGCCTAGTGGTTAGAGGGGCGGCAGGTAGCCTAGTAGCCTAGTGGTTAGAGGGGCGGCTGGTAGCCTAGTAGCCTAGTGGTTAGAGTGTTGGACTAGTAACCAGAAGGTTGCTACATCAAATCCCCGAGCTGACTAGGTAAAAACCGGTCGTTCTGCCCCTGAACAAGGCAGTTAACCCACTGTTCCTAGTCCGTGTGTTCTTTACTGACTTGCCTAGCTAACTAATGAAATACAGCGACAGGTTTGATAAGGAATTATATATTGATATTTATTTTATGGGTCTATAGATATTTAAATTGTCTGGTATTATATGGGAGAACAACAGATTGCTTGTTTATTTATAGTAGGCTACAAAGACAGTGGATTGAGTTTATGGGTGAAGGAGATTCTCCTTCGTCAGACAGCTGGACATCGTTTCCATTCAGTGAAACATCACTGAGAGAAACTGAGAATCTTATAGGCGGTGGGATTAAAAAAAAAAACTTTATTTAACAAATCAGTTAAGAACAAATTATTATTTACATTGACGGTTTACAACAGCATAACCCGGACGATGCTGGGCCAATTGTGCATCTCACTATGGGACTATTATACAGTCTGGATTTGAACCAGGGTGTCTGTAGTGACGCCTCTACTACTGAGATGCAGTGTCTTAGACCGCTGTGATACAGTCTGGATTTGAACCAGGGTCTGTAGTGACGCCTCTAGTACTGAGATGCAGTGTCTCAGACCGCTGTGATACAGTCTGGATTTGAACCAGGGTGTCTGTAGTGACGCCTCTAGTACTGAAATGCAGTGTCTCAGACCGCTGTGCCACTCGTGATAATCAGTTGCGGAACCAAGCTCACGTATGATTTGTCTCTCTGAGTTGGAGGAGAGATTTGTGTGTCGCACAACCACCCACAGAATCAAGACACAGCCGTCAATCTGTCTAATCCTCTCTGTTATCTAGTTGCTTTTTAACATGTCTATGTGATTGTGTGTTTTGGGAGGGGGGGGGGGGGGGGGGGGGGGGGGGGCGTATAAACAGGGTCCTTGCAAATCCTAGAACACTTTTGATAATTGTTCAGAAAGTAGAAGTTGTTTGTTGTCTTTGGCTCGATAAGTTATTCGGGAGGGAAAGGGAATTATAACAAAGGGAATGATTCATTTCAGAGATAAAAGAGATGTGCTGGAGCTGGCATACGTCTGGGCAAGAAAACATCTCCAATCCTTTGTGAAAATCTGATATCTGATGAGCGTGGAGTCTAGGCTGAGCTGGGCTTGGCACTCAAAAATGCACCAGCCTTTGTTTCAACTCTCTAACTACATCTCTCTCTCTCTCTCTCTCTCTCTCTCTCTGTCTCTCAATTCAATTCAATTCAAGGGCTTTATTGGCATGGGAAACATGTGTTAACATTGCCAAAGCAAGTGAGGTACATAATATACAAAAGTGAAATAAACAATACAAATGAACAGTAAACATTACACATACAGAAGTTTCAAAACAATAAAGACATTACAACTGTCATATTATGTATATATATACAGTGTTGTAACGATGTACAAATGGTTAAAGTACACAAGGGAAAATAAATAAGCATAAATATGGGTTGTATTTACAATGGTGTTTGTTCTTCACTGGTTGCCCTTTTCTCGTGGCAACAGGTCACAAATCTTGCTGCTGTGATGGCACACTGTGGAATTTCACCCAGTAGATATGGGAGTTTATCAAAATTGGATTTGTTTTCGAATTCTTTGTGGGTCTGTGTAATCTGAGGGAAATATGTGTCTCTAATATGGTCATACATTGGGCAGGAGGTTAGGAAGTGCAGCTCAGTTTCCACCTCATTTTGTGGGCAGTGAGCACATAGCCTGTATTCTCTTAAGAGCCAGGTCTGCCTACGGTGGCCTTTCTCAATAGCAAGGCTATACTCACTGAGTCTGTACATAGTCAAAGCTTTCCTTAATTTAGGGTCAGTCACAGTGGTCAGGTATTCTGCCACTGTGTGCTCTCTGTTTAAGGGCCAAATAGTATTCTAGTTTGCTCTGTTTTTTTGTAAATTCTTTCCAATGTGTCACGTAATTATATTTTAGTTTTCTCATGATTTGGTTGGGTCTAATTGTGCTGTTGTCCTGGGGCTCTGTGAGGTGTGTTTGTGAACAGCGCCCCAGGACCAGCTTGCTTTGAGTCTCAGTTTCAGGGCGGCAGGTAGCCTAGTGGTTAGAGCGTTGGATTAATAACCGAAAGGTTGCAAGATCAAATCTCTGAGCTGACAATGTAAAAATCTGTTGTCCTGAAGAAGGCAGTTAACCAACTGTTCCTAGGCCGTCATTGAAAATAAGAATTTGTTCCTAACTGACTTGCCTGTTAAATAAATATATATATTTGGTGTTTGTCCCATTTTGTGAATTCTTGGTTGGTGAGCAGACCCCAGACCCCACAACCATAAAGGGCAATGGGTTCTATAACTGATTCAAGTATTTTTAGCCAGATCTCCCCCCCAAAAACACTTGTTTTTATAAAACACTTGATTTTATAATGTCGTATGTTTTACCCCCAACACCACTTTCCATCAATTTGTATAGCAGACCCTCATGCCAGATTGAGTCGAAGGCTTTTTTGAAATCAACAAGGCATGAGAAGACTTTGCCTTTGTTTTGGTTTGTTTGTTTGTTAATTAGGGTGTGCAGGGTGAATATGTGGTCTGTCGTACAATAATTTGATAAAAAGTCATTTTGACATTTGCTCAGTACATTTAGTTTTCACTGAGGAAATGTATGAGTCTGCTGTTAATGATAAAGCAGAGAATTTTCCCAAGGTTGCTGTTGATGCATATCCCTGTTGACGCTCTCCTCTCTCTCTCTCTCTCTGCTCTGCTCTCCTTTGTTTCTCTCTCTGCTCTGCTCTCACTTCCTCTCTCTCTGCTCTGCTCTTCTCTGTTTCTCTCTCGGCTCTGCTCTCACTTCCTCTCAATTCAATTCAAGGGCTTGGAAACATATGTTTTGCCAAAGAAAGTGAAGAATATAATAAACAAAAGTTAAATAAACAAAACACATTTAGAGTAAACATTACACTAATAGAACAAAGACATTTCAAATGTCATATTACGTATATATACAGAGTTGTAATGATCTCTCTCTCTCTCTCCCTGCTCCAGTATGTGTTGGCTGGGTCTCCTGGTGGTGGTGGCTCTGACCCCGTGGACCCTGGCACAGTTCCCCAGAGAATGTGTCACCTCAGCGGGGCTACGGAGCGGCCAGTGCTGCCCCTCTCCCACTGGAGCCCTGGACGACGAGTGTGGTTCTGCCACAGCGAGGGGTCAGTGTGTGTCCGTAGCTGCCGACAGCCACCGCCACGGGCCCCAGTACCCACATGACGGCCGGGACGACCGGGAACGCTGGCCGTTAAGGTTCTTTAACCGGACGTGCCGGTGTAAGGGGAGCTTTGCGGGGTATAACTGTGGCCGGTGCCGGTATGGACTCACTGGACCTAACTGTGATCAGAGGATATCTGTGGGTAAGAGAGAGGGAGGTGGATTTATTTATCTGATTGGATATAGTCTCTTTCTTTACTCTCTTTCCTACTTCCTTTAAAATAAAATAAAATAGATAATAAATATATTTATTCTAGGTTTTCTTCATACATCCATGTATTTCTTTATCAGGGATCTACAGTTTCTAACATACAATATTTGATGCATCTCCCTCCTTTATTTCCCTCCTTCCCTCCATCCTCCCTCCCTCCATCCTCCCTCCCTGCTTCCCTCCCTCCCTGCTTCCCTCCATCCTCCCTCCCTGCTTCCCTCCCTCCCTGCCTCCATCCTCCCTCCCTGCTTCCCTCCCTTCCTCCATCCCTCCATCCTCCCTCCCTCCCTCCATCCTCCCTGCCTCCCTCCATCCCTCCCTTCATCCTCCATCCTCCCTCCCTCCATCCTCCATCCGTTCCTACTTCCCTGCTTCCCTCCCTCCCTCCATCCCTCTCTCCATCCTCCCTGCCTCCCTCCCTCCCTCTCTCCATCCTCCCTGCCTCCATCCCTCCCTTTCTCTCTCCAGTCAGGAGGAATGTGATGCAGATGAGTTCAGCAGAGAAGCAGGCGTTTGTGAACTCTCTGGACCAGGCCAAGAGGACCGTCCACCCTGACCTGGTCATCTGCACACGACGGTAACCAGTGCTGTGATCTTATCTTAATGATCGCAGATCGATTGCTTCGATCTGATTGTGCATCGGAACCAAATAACTGAAACTTCATCACCACTCATCTGTTTAGATCAAATATAATCTCATTCGTTGGAGAACTGGAGGCTAGAGAATAGAGGTTTGGAGGCTCTAGGTTAGAGAATTGGAGGCTAGAGAATAGAGGTTTGGAGGCTGTAGGTTAGAGAATTGGAGGCTAGAGAATAGAGGTTTGGAGGCTGTAGGTTAGAGAATTGGAGGCTAGAGAATAGAGGTTTGGAGGCTGTAGGTTAGAGAATTGGAGGCTAGAGAATAGAGGTTTGGAGGCTGTAGGTTAGAGAATTGGAGGCTGTAGGTTAGAGTTTGGAGGCTATAGGTAAGAGAATTGGAGGCTAGAGGTAAGAGAATTGGAGGCTAGAGGTTAGAGAATTGTAGGCTGTAGGTTAGATAATTGGAGGCTATAGGTAAGAGAATTGGAGGCTAGAGGTAAGAGAATTGGAGGCTAGAGGTAAGAGAAATGGAGGCTAGAGGTTAGAGAATTGGAGGCTAGAGGTTAGAGAATTGGAGGCTAGAGGTTAGAGAATTGTAGGCTGTAGGTTAGAGAATTGGAGGCTATAGGTAAGAGAATTGGAGGCTAGCGGGAAGAGAATTGGAGGCTAGAGGTAAGAGAATTGGAGGCTAGAGGTTAGAGAATTGGAGGCTGTAGGTTAGAGACTTGGAGGCTGTAGGTTAGAGAATTGGAGGCTGTAGGTTAGAGAATTGGAGGCTGTAGGTTAGAGACTTGGAGGCTGTAGGTTAGAGAATTGGAGGCTATAGGTAAGATAATTGGAGGCTAGAGTTAAGAGAATTGGAGGCTAGAGGTTAGAGAATTGGAGGCTGTAGCTTAGAGAATTGGAGGCTAGAGATTAGAGAATTGGAGGTTGTAGGTTAGAGATTGGAGGCTGTAGGTTAGATAATTGGAGGCTGTAGGTTAGAGAATTGGAGGCTGTAGGTTAGAGAATTGGAGGCTAGAGAATTGGAGGCAGAATTGGAGGCTGTAGGTTAGAGAATTGGAGGCTGTAGGTTAGAGAATTGGAGGCTAGAGGTTAGAGAATTGGAGACTGTAGGTTAGAGAATTGGAGGCTGTTGGTAAGAGATTGGAGGCTATAGAGGTTATAGATTTAGAGGCTAGAGGTTAGAGAATTGGGTGGGAGCTTGGTTCTGCATTAAACTCCACTTTGCCACATTGTCATTGATAAATCCTCATCTCTCTACAGTTACCAGGAAGTGTACGGTCCGGACGGTAACACCCCTCAGTTTGACAACGTCACCATCTATAACTACTTTGTGTGGACCCACTACTACTCTGTCAGCAAGACCTACATGGGGGCGGGGCAGGCTAGCTTTGGGGGTGTGGACTTTTCTCACGAAGGCCCGGGATTTGTCACCTGGCACAGGTTCCACCTGCTGCAGCTGGAGAGAGATATGCAGGTGAGTGAAAGAAGGGGGTACGAAGTGTATGTGTGTGTGTGTGTGTGTGTGTGTGTGTGAGAGAGAGAGAAAAGAAAGAGAGAGTGTGTGTCTCAAACATTGTAAAACACTCTCTCGACCAATCAGAATCGAGTATCTCGCCACCCCCTCAATCTCTCCATCTCTCCATCCCCTCAATCTCTCCATCTCTCCACCCCATTCATCCCTCCATCTCTCCATTCCTCCATCTCTCCATCTCTCCACCCCATTCATCCCTCCATCTCTCCATTCCTCCATCTCTCCACCCCATTCATCCCTCCATCACTCCATCTCTCCATTCCTCCATCTCTCCATCCCTCCCATCCTCTCCATCCTCTCAATCTCTCCATCTCTCTATCCCCTCAATCCCCTCAATCTCTCCATCCTCTCAATCTCTCCATCCCCTCAATCCCTTCAATCTCTCCATCCCCTCAATCTCTCCATCCCTCCATCCCCTCAATCTCTCCATCCCCTCCATCCGCTCAATCCCTCCATCCTCTCCAGGACATGTTGGGTGATGCCACCTTTGCCCTCCCCTACTGGAACTTTGCCATCGGCGGCAGTGAGTGTGAGGTGTGTACTGACGACCTCCTAGGAGCCAGGTCTGCCTTTGATATGAACAGCCTCAGCCCCAACTCTGTCTTCTCCCAGTGGAGGGTGATCTGTGAGAGTGTCGAGGACTACGACACTCTGGGAACCATCTGTAACAGTGAGCATGATATGTCCTAACACCTTGTAAACACTATGACACTCTGGGAACCATCTGTAACAGTGAGCATGAGATGTCCTAACACCTTGTAAACACTACGACACTATAGGAACCATCTGTAACAGTGAGCATGAGATGTCCTAACACCTTGTAAACACTACGACACTATAGGAACCATCTGTAACAGTGATGACTAACCCTTTTTACTAACCCTGTGCTTGGTGACTGAGCATGCTTTTCTAGTCCAGCACTAGGCTAAATCTGAGGCAGGGAAACTGACAGTAACACACCCCAGACTGATCTGGGGCAGGGAAACTGACAGTAACACACCCCAGACTGATCTGGGACAGGGAAACTGACAGTAACACACCCCAGACTGATCTGGGGCAGGGAAACTGACAGTAACACACCCCAGACTGATCTGGGGCAGGGAAACTGACAGTAACTCACCCCAGACTGATCTGGGGCAGGGAAACTGACAGTAACTCACCCCGGACTGATCTGGGGCAGGGAAACTGACAGTAACACACACCAGACTGATCTGATGCAGGGAAACTGACAGTAACACACCCCAGACTGATCTGAGGCAGGGAAACTGACAGTAACACACCCCAGACTGATCTGGGCCAGGGAAAATGACAGAAACTCACCCCAGACTGATCTGGGCCAGGGAAACTGATAGTAACACACCCCAGACTGATCTGGGGCAGGGAAACTGACAGTAACACACCCCAGACTGATCTGGGGCAGGGAAACTGACAGTAACACACCCCAGACTGATCTGGGGCAGGGAAAGTGACAGTAACACACCCCAGACTGATCTGATGCAGGGAAACTGACAGTAACACACCCCAGACTGATCTGGGCCAGGGAAACTGACAGAAACACACCCCAGACTGATCTGGCCCAGGGAAACTGACAGAAACACACCCCAGACTGTGCCACTCTGGATAGAGGGAACCATCTGTAACAGTGATTTTGATTGGACCTGTTAGAAGTAGTGCTGACATGTGATTTCTCTGGGCTTTGGAAGGAATTATAACTAAACACAATGAACAACAGGGTTCTGAAGGTCTGGACTAAGGAATCAGTAGTATAATCTACATTCACATGACTCCAGATTAGGAGATTAGTCTGGTTGGTATGTATAATCCGGGACAGATTACAACACTCACTACTTTCATCTCAGTAAATGTCCTACAATTTCCTAGAGATTCAAAATTGCATCGATTGGGGAGATTTTAGTTAGAATTGTGACCTGACAGAACATGAGAGGAGTGAGGGTGTGTGACCTGACAGAACATGAGGAGTGAGGGTGTGTGACCTGACAGAACATGAGGAGTGAGGGTGTGTGACCTGACAGAACATCAGAGGAGTGAGGGTGTGTGACCTGACAGAACATGAGGAGTGAAGGTGTGTGACCTGACAGAACATGAGGAGTGAGGGTGTGTGACCTGACAGAACATCAGAGGAGTGAGGGTGTGTGACCTGACAGAACATCAGAGGAGTGAGAGTGTGTGACCTGACAGAACATCAGAGGAGTGAGGGTGTGTGACCTGACAGAACATGAGGAGTGAGGGTGTGTGACCTGACAGAACATCAGAGGAGTGAGGGTGTGTGACCTGACAGAACATGAGAGGAGTGAGGGTGTGACCTGACAGAACATGAGGAGTGAGGGTGTGTGACCTGACAGAACATGAGAGGAGTGAGGGTGTGTGACCTGGCAGAACATGAGAGGAGTGAGGGTGTGACCTGACAGAACATCAGAGGAGTGAGGGTGTGTGACCTGACAGAACATGAGAGGAGTGAGGGTGTGTGACCTGACAGAACATGAGAGGAGTGAGGGTGTGTGACCTGACAGAACATGAGAGGAGTGAGGGTGTGTGACCTGACAGAACATGAGAGGAGGGAAGGTGTGTGACCTGACAGAACATGAGAGGAGTGAGGGTGTGACCTGACAGAACATGAGGAGTGAGGGTGTGTGACCTGACAGAACATGAGAGGAGTGAGGGTGTGTGACCTGGCAGAACATGAGAGGAGTGAGGGTGTGACCTGACAGAACATCAGAGGAGTGAGGGTGTGTGACCTGACAGAACATGAGAGGAGTGAGGGTGTGTGACCTGACAGAACATGAGAGGAGTGAGGGTGTGTGACCTGACAGAACATGAGAGGAGTGAGGGTGTGTGACCTGACAGAACATGAGAGGAGGGAGGGTGTGTGACCTGCTCAGTGATATCTAGTAGCTTTCCAGTCTGTCTCCTAGCTGATCCTCTTTACCTCAGTACACAGGGAACAACACATTGTGGTCATGTGACTTCCTAATATGGGCGCTATGAGGCTAAGGAGGAAGAAGTCTGACAGTCTACTGGTTCTCTTTAATCAAGAGGAATTACACTCAAATGGACAGATAGACAGCACACAGCTATGCAATATCTCCTTGTGTGTGTGTGTGTGTGTGTGTGCGTGTGTGTGTGTGTGTGTGTGTGTGTGTGTGTGTGTGTGTGTGTGTGTGTGTGTGTGTGTGTGTGTGTGTGTGAGATTTTCCTGACCAGTGACCACATGACCTAAAAATCATAACTGAAATCATAACTAACCGTTGAATCCTTGATTTGATTCCTAAATTCCTTGCCTCCCTCTCAAAGCTCATTGGAGGAAAGTATCCAATCAAGGTCCTTCCCCTTTGAGCCCCTCCTCCAGTGACCTTTGAGAGGAAGGTGAGGAATAATTAAGGAATCAAGGACAGAAGGAATCAAGGACAGGAGGAATCAAGGACAGGAGGAATCAAGGACAGGAGGAATCAAGGACAGAAGGAATCAAAGACAGGAGGAATCAAGGACAGAAGGAATCAAGGACAGAAGGAATCAAAGACAGGAGGAATCAAGGACAGAAGGAATCAAGGACAGGAGGAATCAAGGACAGAAGGAATCAAAGACAGGAGGAATCAAAGACAGGAGGAATCAAGGACAGAAGGAATCAAGGACAGGGGGAATCAAGGACAGAAGGAATCAAGGACAGAAGGAATCAAGGACAGGAGGAATCAAGGACAGAAGGAATCAAGGACAGAAGGAATCAAGGACAGAAGGAATCAAGGGTTTAAAGGCTAGTTAAGCCTACGTTTTCAGACAGAGCCACGGAGTTTGACTTTGCCCAGAGAAAACCTCCCTATTCCCTTTATAGTGCACTACTTCTGTCAACAGAAGTGCACTATAGAGGGAATGGTGCCCTTGGGTACCCATAGAGTTCTGTCAACAGGAGTGCACTATAGAGGGAATGGTGCCCTTGGGTACCCATAGAGTTCTGTCAACAGAAGTGCACTATAGAGGGAATGGTGCCCTTGGGTACCCATAGAGTTCTGTCAACAGAAGTGCACTATAGAGGGAATGGTGCCCTTGGGTACCCATAGAGTTCTGTCAACAGAAGTGCACTATAGAGGGAATGGTGCCCTTGGGTACCCATAGAGTTCTGTCAACAGAAGTGCACTACACTGTGAATAGTGAACCATTTGAGATTCATACATGTTAAATGTGGACGTTGACCATCTCTAAGTTAAGAGACTAGTCCAATACTTTTTGACATGTCAACCCTCTGTGCCCTATAAATTCAGAGACCTGTGACCCCTAACCCCTAACCCGTATTGATTCAGAGACCTGTGACGCCTAAAGCCTAACCTATGACCCCTATAGTTTCAGAGACTTGTGACCGCTAACCCCTATAGATTCAGAGACCTGTGACGCCTAAAGCCTAACCTATGACCCCTATAGATTCAGAGACCTGTGACCCCTAAACCCTAACCTATGACCCTATAGATTCAGAGACCTGTGACCCCTAACCTATGATCCTATAGATTCAGAGACCTGGGACCCCAAACCCCTAAACTATGACTCTATAGATTCAGAAACCTGTGACCCATAACCCCTAACCTATTACTCTATAGATTCAGAGACCTGTGATCCCTAACCTATGACCCTTTAGATTCAGAGACCTGTGACCCCTAACCTATGACCCTATAGATTCAGACATGTGACCCCTAAACCCTTACCTATGACCCTATAGATTCAGAGACCAGTCCCATCAGGAGGAACCCAGCCGGTAACGTGGCGCGACCCATGGTGCAGAGGCTGCCTGAACCCCAGGATGTAGTGGACTGTCTGGACCTGAAAACCTTCGATACCCCACCTTACTACTCCACCTCTTCAGAGAGCTTCAGGAACACCGTAGAGGGTGAGGATTCAGGAACACCGTAGAGGGTGAGGATTCAGGAACACCGTAGAGGGTGAGGATTCAGGAACAGTGTAGAGGGTGAGGATTCAGGAACAGTGTAGAGGGTGAGGATTCAGGAACAGTGTAGAGGGTGAGGATTCAGGAACACCGTAGAGGGTGAGGATTCAGGAACACCGTAGAGGGTGAGGATTCAGGAACACCGTAGAGGGTGAGGATTCAGGAACACCGTAGAGGGTGAGGATTCAGGAACACCGTAGAGGGTGAGGATTCAGGAACAGCGTAGAGGGTGAGGATTCAGGAACACCGTAGAGGGTGAAGATTCAGGAACACCGTAGAGGGTGAAGATTCAGGAACACCGTAGAGGGTGAGGATTCAGGAACAGTGTAGAGGGTGAGGATTCAGGAACAGTGTAGAGGGTGAGGATTCAGGAACACCGTAGAGGGTGAGGATTCAGGAACACCGTAGAGGGTGAGGATTCAGGAACAGCGTAGAGGGTGAGGATTCAGGAACACCGTAGAGGGTGAAGATTCAGGAACACCGTAGAGGGTGAAGATTCAGGAACACCGTAGAGGGTGAGGATTCAGGAACAGTGTAGAGGGTGAGGATTCAGGAACACCGTAGAGGGTGAGGATTCAGGAACACCGTAGAGGGTGAGGATTCAGGAACACCGTAGAGGGTGAGGATTCAGGAACACCGTAGAGGGTGAGGATTCAGGAACACCGTAGAGGGTGAGGATTCAGGAACACCGTAGAGGGTGAGGATTCAGGAACACCGTAGAGGGTGAGGATTCAGGAACACCGTAGAGGGTGAGGATTCAGGAACACCGTAGAGGGTGAGGATTCAGGAACACCGTAGAGGGTGAGGATTCAGGAACACCGTAGAGGGTGAGGATTCAGGAACACCGTAGAGGGTGAGGATTCAGGAACACCGTAGAGGGTGAGGATTCAGGAACACCGTAGAGGGTGAGGATTCAGGAACAGCGTAGAGGGTGAGGATTCAGGAACACCGTAGAGGGTGAAGATTCAGGAACACCGTAGAGGGTGAAGATTCAGGAACACCGTAGAGGGTGAGGATTCAGGAACAGTGTAGAGGGTGAGGATTCAGGAACAGTGTAGAGGGTGAGGATTCAGGAACACCGTAGAGGGTGAGGATTCAGGAACACCGTAGAGGGTGAGGATTCAGGAACACCGTAGAGGGTGAGGATTCAGGAACACCGTAGAGGGTGAGGATTCAGGAACACCGTAGAGGGTGAGGATTCAGGAACAGCGTAGAGGGTGAGGATTCAGGAACACCGTAGAGGGTGAAGATTCAGGAACATTCCTCTCCTCTCTCTCTCCTCTCTCCTCCCCCTCTCCTCCCCTCCCTCCAGGCTACAGTGCCCCTCAGGGTGGCTATGACCCAGTGGTGCGCAGCCTCCATAACCTGGCTCACCTGTTCCTCAACGGGACGGGAGGGCAGACACACCTGTCCCCTAACGACCCCATCTTTGTCCTGCTCCACACCTTCACTGACGCCATCTTTGATGAGTGGCTGAGCCGACACGCCCCAGGTATAGTATGTCACAACTGCAGCCAATCACAGAACACAAACAATTCAGTCAAACAGACCAATGGGGAAAGCGTCTGCAGACCCACACCCAGCCACTGCCAGCTCTCGGCTAAGGTTCATGTCGTCCCCCAGGGGAGGCAGTGTACCCGGAGGAGAATGCTCCTATTGGTCACAACAGACAGTTCAACATGGTTCCCTTCTGGCCCCCCGTCACCAACGCTGAGATGTTCGTCACAGCCCCCGAGAACCTGGGATACACCTACGAGGTCACATGGCCCAGTGAGTCACACAGACAGACAGACAGACAGACAGACAGACAGACAGACAGACAGACAGACAGACAGACAGAACATAGGTCACACAGCACAGTGAGTCATACACAGAGACTGTATGACCTTTGATTATATTCCAAATGCCCCCCTATTCCCTATATAGTGAACTACTAGTGACCAGGGCCCTATTCCCTATATAGTGCACTACTTTAGACCGGGCCCTATTCCCTATATAGTACACTACTTTAGACCAGAGCCCTATTCCCTATATAGTACACTACTTTAGACCAGAGCCCTATTCCCTATATAGTGCACTACTTTAGACCAGAGCACTATTCCCTATATAGTGCACTACTAGTGACCAGGGCCCTATATAGTGAACTACTAGTGACCAGAGCCCTATATAGTGCACTACTAGTGACCAGAGCCCTATTCCCTATATAGTGAACTACTAGTGACCAGGGCCCTATTCCCTATATAGTGCACTACTAGTGACCAGAGCCCTATTCCCAATAGTGTGGACTACTCACGGAATAGGAAACCATTTGGGACGTAGCTGTAGTCTAATTGTTAACTGTAATATTGATAACCCTAGCGCAGGGATAGAGCAAAAACCTGCACATTCAGCTGTTCTCATATATATGTATTTTATTTAGCCAACTGTTGCTTTCCCTCTCTTACCCCCCCGTACAGCTCGCCCCTACACGCTGTCTGAGATAATCACCATAGCGATCGTCGCCGCGGTGCTGGTGGCTGCGGTGGTGTCGGGGGTCATCGCGTGTGCCATGCGTGCTCGCTACTTCCGCTCGGCTGAGGGACTGGAGCCGTTGCTAGGGGAGACCTTCCGTCGCTACTCAGACAGACGGCCGGACAAGAGCCAGTCTGTCGTGTAGAGATCATGTGTCTCCACCGGCACCCTATTCCCTATGTAGTGCACTACTAGTGACCAGAGCCCTATATAGTGCACTACTTTAGACCAGGGCCCTATTCCCTATATAGTGAACTACTAGTGACCAGAGCCCTATTCCCTATATAGTGCACTACTAGTGACCAGAGCCCTATTCCCTATATAGTGAACTACTAGTGACCAGAGCCATATTCCCTATGTAGTGCACTACTTTAGACCAGGGCCCTATTCCCTATATAGTGAACTACTAGTGACCAGGGCCCTATATAGTGCACTACTTTAGACCAGGGCCCTATTCCCTATATAGTGAACTACTAGTGACCAGAGCCCTATTCCCTATGTAGTGCACTACTTTAGACCAGAGACCATAGCCTATATAATATTTTTTTATTTAACCTTTATTTAACTAGGCAAGTCAGTTAAGAACAAATTCTTAATTACAATCACGGCCTACTGGGGAACAGTGGGGTTAACTGACTTGTTCAGGGGCAGAACAAACAGATTTTTACCTTGTCAGCTCGGGGGAACCGATCTTGGGGTTACTGGCCCAACACTCTAACCACTAGGCTAAAGCACTACTTTAGCATACTGGCCCAACACTCTAACCACTAGGCTAAAGCACTACTTTAGCATACTGGCCCAACACTCTAACCACTAGGCTAAAGCACTACTTTAGCATACTGGCCCAAAACTCTAACCACTAGGCTAATGCACTACTTTAGCATACTGGCCCAACACTCTAACCACTAGGCTAAAGCACTACTTTAGCATACTGGCCCAACACTCTAACCACCAGGCTAAAGCACTACTTTAGCATACTGGCCCAAAACTCTAACCACTAGGCTAATGCACTACTTTAGCATACTGGCCCAACACTCTAACCACTAGGCTAAAGCACTACTTTAGCATACTGGCCCAACACTCTAACCACTAGGCTAAAGCACTACTTTAGCATACTGGCCCAACACTCTAACCACTAGGCTAGTGCACTACTTTAGCATACTGGCCCAACACTCTAACCACTAGGCTAAAGCACTACTTTAGCATACTGGCCCAACACTCTAACCACTAGGCTAGTGCATTACTTTAGCATACTGGCCCAACACTCTAACCACTAGGCTAAAGCACTACTTTAGCATTCTGGCCCAACACTCTAACCACTAGGCTAGTGCACTACTTTAGCATACTGGCCCAACACTCTAACCACTAGGCTAGTGCACTACTTTAGCATACTGGCCCAACACTCTAACCACTAGGCTAAAGCACTACTTTAGCATACTGGCCCAACACTCTAACCACTAGGCTAAAGCACTACTTTAGCATACTGGCCCAACACTCTAACCACTAGGCTAGTGCACTACTTTAGCATACTGGCCCAACACTCTAACCACTAGGCTAGTGCACTACTTTAGCATACTGGCCCAACACTCTAACCACTAGGCTAATGCACTACTTTAGCATACTGGCCCAACACTCTAACCACTAGGCTAGTGCACTACTTTAGCATACTGGCCCAACACTCTAACCACTAGGCTAGTGCACTACTTTAGCATACTGGCCCAACACTCTAACCACTAGGCTAATGCACTACTTTAGCATACTGGCCCAACACTCTAACCACTAGGCTAGTGCACTATTTAGCATACGATCCCTGGTCAACAGTAGTGCACTATAGAGGGAATGGTGCCCTTGGGTACCCATAGAGTTCTGGTTAAAAGTAGTGCACTATATTTAGGTTAGGGTGCTATTAAACCAGAACCCTGTCTATAGTTTATGCTGTTTGTATTCCTTCTCCCATCTCTAATAAAGTTGTACTGGTTTTGAAAACCTGTGTCCCGAGCCGCTTGGTCTGTGTTTTCATAACATTCACTACCCATTGGCCCGTTTCCACGGAGACTGAGACCCTGAGGGGTTTTGTGGATACGGGCCTCTGGTTTAGTAAACCTGGTCCAGCGCCTTTTATCCCAGTACTGTAGTCAGCAGTTCCTTCATAACAGTGTATGGGGCGCCCTCTGGTGGAGAAAATACTGTCCTGCACTTCACTGCACCACCCATCAGACAGACATACTGTCCTACGCTTCACAGCACCACCCATCAGACAGACATACTGTCCTACGCTTCTCTGCACCACCCATCAGACAGACATACTGTCCTACGCTTCACAACACCACCCATCAGACAGACATACTGTCCTGCACTTCACAGCACCACCCATCAGACAGACATACTGTCCTGCACTTCTCTGCACCACCCATCAGACAGACATACTGTCCTACGCTTCACAACACCACCCATCAGACAGACATACTGTCCTGCACTTCACTGCACCACCCATCAGACAGACATACTGTCCTACGCTTCACAACACCACCCATCAGACAGACATACTGTCCTACGCTTCACAGCACCACCCATCAGACAGGCATACTGTCCTACGCTTCACAACACCACCCATCAGACAGGCATACTGTCCTACGCTTCACAGCACCACCCATCAGACAGGCATACTGTCCTACGCTTCACAACACCACCCATCAGACAGGCATACTGTCCTGCACTTCTCTGCACCACCCATCAGACAGACATACTGTCCTGCAATTCTCTGCACCACCCATCAGACAGACATACTGTCCTACGCTTCACAACACCACCCATCAGACAGACATACTGTCCTGCACTTCACTGCACCACCCATCAGACAGACATACTGTCCTACGCTTCACAACACCACCCATCAGACAGACATACTGTCCTACGCTTCACAGCACCACCCATCAGACAGGCATACTGTCCTACGCTTCACAACACCACCCATCAGACAGGCATACTGTCCTACGCTTCACAGCACCACCCATCAGACAGGCATACTGTCCTACGCTTCACAACACCACCCATCAGACAGGCATACTGTCCTACGCTTCACAACACCACCCATCAGACAGGCATACTGTCCTACGCTTCACAACACCACCCATCAGACAGGCATACTGTCCTACGCTTCACAACACCACCCATCAGACAGACATACTGTCCTGCACTTCACAACACCACCCATCAGACAGACATACTGTCCTACGCTTCACAACACCACCCATCAGACAGGCATACTGTCCTACGCTTCTCAGCACCACCCATCAGACAGACATGCTGTCCTACGCTTCACAACACCACCCATCAGACAGACATACTGTCCTACGCTTCACAACACAACACCACCCATCAGACAGACATACTGTCCTGCACTTCACAACACCACCCATCAGACAGACATACTGTCCTACGCTTCACAACACCACCCATCAGACAGGCATACTGTCCTACGCTTCTCTGCACCACCCATCAGACAGACATACTGTCCTACGCTTCACAACACCACCCATCAGACAGGCATACTGTCCTACGCTTCTCTGCACCACCCATCAGACAGACATACTGTCCTACGCTTCACAACACCACCCATCAGACAGGCATACTGTCCTACGCTTCACAACACCACCCATCAGACAGACATACTGTCCTACGCTTCACAACACCACCCATCAGACAGACATACTGTCCTACGCTTCACAACACCACCCATCAGACAGACATACTGTCCTGCGCTTCACAACACCACCCATCAGACAGGCATTGCAGCTGCTAGTCTGAACCCAAGGCACCACCCATCAGACAGGCATTGTAGCTGCTAGTCTGAACCCAAGGCACCACCCATCAGACAGACATTGTAGCTGCTAGTCTGAACCCAAGGCACCACCCATCAGACAGACATTGTAGCTGCTAGTCTGAACCCAAGGCACCACCCATCAGACAGACATTGTAGCTGCTAGTCTGAACCCAAGGCACCACCCATCAGACAGGCATTGTAGCTGCTAGTCTGAACCCAAGGCACCACCCATCAGACAGGCATTGTAGCTGCTAGTCTGAACCCAAGGCACCACCCATCAGACAGGCATTGTAGCTGCTAGTGTGAACCCAAGGCACCACCCATCAGACAGGCATTGTAGCTGCTAGTGTGAACCCAAGGCACCGCATTAACATGCTTTACGTGACAGTAATGGAAGGAAAACAATTCAAATGAAAATAGGTCGCCTGCTAATAAGAAAACTAATATATTCCGGTTGCCAGTGACGACGTGGACCGTAGCCAGTAGGTCTGAAATCACTTACGCATTTAGTTTAGAAAAATGCAAATTCTCCTCTTTTGACAACCCGCTCACGGACTAAAACATTCCCGTCTTAATATAACCTGTCAATTTACAACTTGTAAATGTGTTTTCTTAGGCTACTCTACGTAACATCGCTATTTAGGACTTCCTCGAGCCCAATAGGCTACAATGATTCTATAGTGACAGTCCAACGTGCGTTTAGGTTTTTATAGTTGTTCAGCATTTGTCACCGTTTCCACATCCTACAATTCAGTAGGAAAACACATATACTTGTTATTAACATAGGGGGTCTATATTTATTGGGACATACATATGTTTGCAACTTACTGATGTTTTGTCGTTGTTTAGCGCGGTCTAACAAACAGTTCAAACTCATGACTATTTCCTGGTTCTGATCAACTGTTTTCCTCCCGCTCAGCCCATAGAGAATGATAGAGGCCTCTAGTAGCCAATAGGCATGTGTTAGCATAAGCCGCGCCATTGAGGGCTTCCACCATTTTAATGTAGTCAGCTGGGTTGGGCTTTCAATTTCATTGGCTGATCCCTCCTCGTGACCCTGTTGGAGTCATGTCCAACCGAGTCATCGGGAAGGATCAGCCAATTGTGAATAAGAAAATTGACTACTTTAAAATTAGAGAAAGCCTCAATAGCGTTGCCCATGCTGTCACCTATGCCTTAATAGCAGAGATACAAAGATGAGCCTTCTAGCTATCTCTATGATTCAGCAAAAGAACGTTGCAACCCACAAGTGCGCACTGTTATTGATTGGTGTGACGCCATTGGGGAAGTCAACTATTGCCCAATATTCAATTATGTTTATTATTATAATTATTATTGTGTATATTAATATAATATGAATGCTGAAAGGTCCTAAATCTTACTAGAATGTATGCAGATTGTGTCAAATTGAGCAGCGTGACACCTTGTTTAAGCACAATGGTGTTGAGCAGGGTGACTCACATTACAGTCAAGTCAGTCAAGTATTCACTCACAGTTGAACACCCACCCCTCGAGCTTTGTGTCAGTCTATGCTTCGTTCTCACAGTTATAGGGCTGGCTGGCTGGCTGAATTACGTAACATGAATTCCTATGGTTGCCACTTGCCGTCTGGAATTCCTCATATGGAAATGCATCTCCTCCTCTCCCACATTTAATGTGTGTTAATGCATTGTCTAAGTTCGACGATAAACGCATTTCAAAAGTACGTTCAAGTCAGCTGGCGTCGAGAGGGAATCGAATGGTATGACTCTTGTCTGTATCTTTCCATTGGTCGCAGCCAGATCTCTGACGCGTTTATTACGCGTGGCCTGGAACGGCACAACTTTGCGTAACAGTAGTCTATGACGTTATATTACCGTGGACTATTATCAGGTGAAGAGTGTGTATTTCCTATGTAATGGATGTTACCATCGGAACGGATCTGAGCGAGATAGAGAGAAAGATGGGTCGGGAGATTCCAGAGAGTCTGTTTCCTTTTGCCCCAGATGGAAGGATGATGAAAGACAATACACATGGTAGAGACGAGTGGGACTGGCCTGGCCATGTCGAAGACATGCCCTCCACCCAGAGTCTGCAGAGCAACATGCGACTCCTAAGACAAGAAATGGTAAGCATTTTATTTCACCTTTATTGTGTCTTAAGTGTCTATCCAAGTCCTGTAGAGTGTTTATCCAAGTCCTGTAGAGTGTCTATCCAAGTCCTGTAGAGTGTCTATCCAAGTCCTGTAGAGTGTTTATCCAAGTCCTGTAGAGTGTCTATCCAAGTCCTGTAGAGTGTCTATCCAAGTCCTGTAGAGTGTCTATCCAAGTCCTGTAGAGTGTCTATCCAAGTCCTGTAGAGTGTCTATCCAAGTCCTGTAGAGTGTCTATCCAAGTCCTGTAGAGTGTTTACTTGTCTATCCAAGTCCTGTAGAGTGTCTATCCAAGTCCTGTAGAGTGTCTATCCAAGTCCTGTAGAGTGTCTATCCAAGTCCTGTAGAGTGTCTATCCAAGTCCTGTAGAGTGTCTATCCAAGTCCTGTAGAGTGTCTATCCAAGTCCTGTAGAGTGTTTATCCAAGTCCTGCAGAGTGTTTACAGGCTTTATTGTCATAAGAACAAAAACATGTCATGAGGACAGTTGGTTTTAAAGACGTTAATTACTGTCCTCATAATTGTATTATTTAAAATAGTTAAATGTTAGTAAGAAGTTACATTAATGGGCTATAATACCGTTTAGCCTTTACATGTTTAGAGAGAGAAAATAGGGCATTGGAATGGAAAAAGTGGGAGGGGAGGAAAATCAGGTATTAAAATCTGTTCTCGTTCAAGTTCACACCTGCCCTAACTCATGTTAGTCCTGTCCTCTCCTAACAACACAGTCACACCTGCCCTAACTCATGTTAGTCCTGTCCTCTCCTAACAACACAGTCACACCTGTTAGTCCTGTTCTCTCCTAACAACACAGTCACACCTGCCCTAACTCATGTTAGTCCTGTCCTCTCCTAACAACAGTCACACCTGCCCTAACTCATGTTAGTCCTGTCCTCTCCTAACAACACAGTCACACCTGTTAGTCCTGTTCTCTCCTAACAACACAGTCACACCTGCCCTAACTCATGTTTGTCCTGTTCTCTCCTAACAACACAGTCACACCTGCCCTAACTCATATTAGTCCTGTTCTCTCCTAACAACACAGTCACACCTGCCCTAACTCATGTTTGTCCTGTTCTCTCCTAACAACACAGTCACACCTGCCCTAACTCATGTTAGTCCTGTTCTCTCCTAACAACACAGTCACACCTGCCCTAACTCATGTTAGTCCTGTTCTCTCCTAACAACACAGTCACACCTGCCCTAACTCATGTTTGTCCTGTCCTCTCCTAACAACACAGTCACACCTGCCCTAACTCATGTTAGTCCTGTTCTCTCCTAACAACACAGTCACACCTGCCCTAACTCATGTTAGTCCTGTTCTCTCCTAACAACACAGTCACACCTGCCCTAACTCATGTTAGTCCTGTTCTCTCCTAACAACACAGTCACACCTGCCCTAACTCATGTTAGTCCTGTTCTCTCCTAACAACACAGTCACACCTGCCCTAACTCATGTTAGTCCTGTTCTCTCCTAACAACACAGTCACACCTGCCCTAACTCATGTTAGTCCTGTTCTCTCCTAACAACACAGTCACACCTGCCCTAACTCATGTTAGTCCTGTTCTCTCCTAACAACACAGTCACACCTGCCCTAACTCATGTTAGTCCTGTTCTCTCCTAACAACACAGTCACACCTGCCCTAACTCATGTTTGTCCTGTCCTCTCCTAACAACACAGTCACACCTGCCCTAACTCATGTTAGTCCTGTCCTCTCCTAACAACACAGTCACACCTGCCCTAACTCATGTTTGTCCTGTCCTCTCCTAACAACACAGTCACACCTGCCCTAACTCATGTTAGTCCTGTTCTCTCCTAACAACACAGTCACACCTGCCCTAACTCATGTTTGTCCTGTCCTCTCCTAACAACACAGTCACACCTGCCCTAACTCATGTTAGTCCTGTCCTCTCCTAACAACACAGTCACACCTGCCCTAACTCATGTTAGTCCTGTCCTCTCCTAACAACACAGTCACACCTGTTAGTCCTGTTCTCTCCTAACAACACAGTCACACCTGCCCTAACTCATGTTAGTCCTGTCCTCTCCTAACAACACAGTCACACCTGTTTGTCCTGTCCTCTCCTAACAACACAGTCACACCTGCCCTAACTCATGTTTGTCCTGTCCTCTCCTAACAACACAGTCACACCTGTTTGTCCTGTCCTCTCCTAACAACACAGTCACACCTGCCCTAACTCATGTTTGTCCTGTCCTCTCCTAACAACACAGTCACACCTGTTTGTCCTGTTCTCTCCTAACAACACAGTCACACCTGCCCTAACTCGTGTTTGTCCTGTTCTCTCCTAACAACACAGTCACACCTGTCTGTCCTGTTCTCTCCTAACAACACAGTCACACCTGCCCTAACTCCTGTTTGTCCTGTTCTCTCCTAACAACATAGTCACACCTGCCCTAACTCATGTTTGTCCTGTCCTCTCCTAACAACACAGTCACACCTGTTTGTCCTGTCCTCTCCTAACAACACAGTCACACCTGTTTGTCCTGTCCTCTCCTAACAACACAGTCACACCTGCGGGGCATGGACGTCCGTCTGATGTGCCAGCTCCTGTCGATCAACGACGGCATCGAGGCGACGCGCTGGGACCTGGAGGTGTAGCTGAGGTTGGGGATGGCAGCGGGTGACTAGCCAGGAGAGAGCGTCCTGTCTCTCGGCCAGGCTACATCCCGGCGAAGCAGCGTGTCCAGTCTGCACTAGGGGAGAGATGGGGTTTTGATGTGATGTCTGTGGGGAGTTATCTGGGTAGCTTGGAGGAAGACCCAGTGGTGATACCGGCCCTCTCTCGCCCGCTGACCGGGTAGTTGGAGAAGGAGGCTTGGAGGGAAGACCCAGTGGTGATACTGGTCCTCTCTCGCCCGCTGACCGGGTAGTTGGAGAAGGAGGCTTGGAGGGAAAGTTAACCCTGTGTTTGGGTCCTGGAAAACTACTGTGCATATCCAGACTATTATTGCAGACCAGCTCTAACAAACCTGATTCAGCTATACTGGCCTAAAATCAAGGTATGATGATTAGTTAAATCAGGTGTGTTGGGCTGCCTGGAACAAAAGCATGCTCACATTGTAACCTACCTGTACTGTGCCTGTCCAGGAACACTGTATCCTGAGGGTTTGAGGACAACGTTAGTGGGTGAGAGTCCAGGAACACTGTATCCTGAGGGTTTGAGAGGACAACGTTAGTGGAAGAGAGTCTAGGAACACTGTATCCTGAGGGTTTGAGGACAACGTTAGTGGGTGAGAGTCTAGGAACACTGTATCCTGAGGGTTTGAGGACAACGTTAGTGGGAGAGAGTCCAGGAACACTGTATCCTGAGGGTTTGAGGACAACGTTAGTGGGAGAGAGTCTAGGAACACTGTATCCTGAGGGTTTGAGGACAACGTTAGTGGGTGAGAGTCCAGGAACACTGTATCCTGAGGGTTTGAGAGGACAACGTTAGTGGGAGAGAGTCCAGGAACACTGTATCCTGAGGGTTTGAGGACAACGTTAGTGGGAGAGAGTCCAGGAACACTGTATCCTGAGGGTTTGAGGACAACGTTAGTGGGAGAGAGTCCAGGAACACTGTATCCTGAGGGTTTGAGGACAACGTTAGTGGAAGAGAGTCTAGGAACACTGTATCCTGAGGGTTTGAGGACAACGTTAGTGGGTGAGAGTCTAGGAACACTGTATCCTGAGCGTTTGAGGACAACGTTAGTGGGAGAGAGTCCAGGAACAGTGTGAGAGCGAAATTACAAGATGATGTTATGATACTGTTGTTGCATCAAATGGTTGTTTTTCTGGAATAGAATAGATGATTTTGAACAATCTTATCTGTGGTCTTCTGAGTTGGGTCCTGGGGGAGATAAGGTCTGAGACAGGATCTGTGGGGTAGTGTCTGGAACTTTAGTACGTCCTCTCTGATGTTGCACCTATCCTGGGATACTGTATGACCCAGAGGCTCACTCCCCTCAGTCAGCCCGTCTAGGCGTGTGGTCACGGACATGGGTTTTACTTGAGATGGGGGTATCTGGAGCTGACAATTGATTTATGCCATAGAATGAGTTAGTGTTGCTGTACTATGAGGTACCAGGGACGAGATCTTAGGGGGCTAACTCTGTACAATAAGAACCGTCTTCATAGCAAATGCTATCTGGCTGGGTGATACTCCTTTCTCATGTATCAAGTCTCACCACCTTGTGACCCGTTCCACACATCTGTTGTTTGTCATGTAGACTAAGGGGGTGTATCTTTACTATAAAAAGGTGTTTGTCGGGGCTCTCAACAAATCATCTAAAGGTGGTTCGTCGACCAGCTTCATTATTGCAATCGTTGTTATTAATACGTTTTGAATAAAGTAAAGATCCTGATTGGTAAATTGACCTTGTCTCTCCTCGTTATTGATTAGAATTTCCACGACAACCACTGTATCAAGAGGGTATCAGAGGAGAACGTTAGAGGGAGACATTCCACAGTCCTCTGTAGGCATGACACACACACACACAGAAACACACACACATTTAGATTCACATAGATTCACTTCATGAATAACATGATCTTGTCTACCGGTAGTACCTCTGTCCCCCCCTAGGCATGGGACCTCATAAATTTAACAGAGGGGGAGAGGAATTTGAACCTGGCTCTATCCAATTCCCCTGGATCAGGTTTCTCCCTCTTTCTTAACGAGAGAGAAGAATGAGATCATGTTAACACATCATCCTTTCCTCCTCTAGTAACCCACATATGGCCTTTAGACGAATCCATCAACTTTTAAAGGAGAGAGTGGGAGAGGGGGAGAACAGAGAAAGAGGGGGAAGCTAGAAGGGGGAGAAAGTTGGACAGAGAGAGAAAGAGAGTGGGAGAGGGGGGAGAACAGAGAAAGAGGGGGGAGAACAGAGAAAGAGGGGGAAGCTAGAAGGGGGAGAAAGTTGGACAGAGGGAGAAAGAGAGTGGGAGAGGGGGAGAACAGAGAAAAAGGGGGGAGGAAGTTGGACAGAGAGAGAAAGAGTGGGAGAGGGGAGAACAGAGAAAGAGGGGGGAGAAAGGTGGACAGAGAGAGAAAGAGTGGGAGAGGGGAGAACAGAGAAAGAGGGGGGAGAAAGGTGGACAGAGAAAGAGTGGGAGAGGGGAGAACAGAGAAAGAGGGGGGAGAAAGGTGGACAGAGAAAGAGTGGGAGAGGGGAGAACAGAGAAAGAGGGGGAGCTAGAAGGGGGAGAAAGGTGGACAGAGAGAGAGAGAGAGGGAGAGGGGGAAAACAGAGAAAGAGGGGGGAGAAAGGTGGACAGAGAGAGAAAGAGTGGGAGAGGGGGAGACCAGAGAAAGAGGGGAGAGGAAGTTGGACAGAGAGAGAAAGAGAGTGGGAGAGGGGAGAACAGAGAAAGAGGGGGAGAAAGGTGGACAGAGAGGGAGAGGGGGAGAACAGAGAAAGCGGGGGAGCTAGAAGGGGGAGAAAGGTGGACAGAGATAGAGAGGGAGAGGGGGAAAACAGAGAAAGAGGGGGGGGGGGGGGGGAAATGTGGACAGAAAGAGTGAGTGAGTGAGAGAGAGAAATGTATTGTACCATACAATTCCCTCAAGGCATTAAAGATTTAGGGGGTTTACATTTCTAAAATATTAAACAAGAACAAGGTATTTTGTTTCATTTAAAAACTGCATAACATTTTGTAAAAGCTAAATATTTCAGGCCTTCCACCCCCCCAACCTTTAACCATGTGATGTTTAGATCAATGGCAGTGGAGGCTGTTGAGGGGAGGACTGCTCATCATAATGACTGGAACGGAGTAACATCAAACACATGGTAACCATGGAAACCAATGGGTTTGATTGATTTGATACCATTCCACTATTCTGCCCCAGCCATTACCACGAACCCGTCCTCCCCAATTAAGGTAACACCAACCTCCTGTAGTTTAGAATGTTCCTACAGTACATAACCTCCTGTAGTTTAGAGTGTTCCTACTGTACATAACCTCCTGTAGTTTAGTGTTCCTACTGTACATAACCTCCTGTAGTTTAGTGTTCATACTGTACATAACCTCCTGTGGTTTAGTGTGTTCCTACTGTACATAACCTCCTGTAGTTTAGTGTTCCTACTGTACATAATCTCCTGTAGTTTAGTGTGTTCCTACTGTACATAACCTCCTGTGTTTTAGAGTTCCTACTGTACATAACCTCCTGTAGTTTAGTGTTCCTACTGTACATAACCTCCTGTAGTTTAGTGTTCCTACTGTACATAACCTCCTGTAGTTTAGAGTTCCTACTGTACATAACCTCCTGTAGTTTAGTGTTCCTACTGTACATAACCTCCTGTAGTTTAGAGTGTTCCTACTGTACATAACCTCCTGTAGTTTAGAGTGTTCCTACTGTACATAACCTCCTGTAGTTTAGAGTGTTCCTACTGTACATAACCTCCTGTAGTTTAGAGTGTTCCTACTGTACATAACCTCCTGTAGTTTAGAGTGTTCCTACTGTACATAACCTCCTGTAGTTTAGAGTTCCTACTGTACATAACCTCCTGTAGTTTAGTGTTCCTACTGTATGTAACCTCCTGTAGTTTAGTGTGTTCCTACTGTACATAACCTCCTGTGGTTTAGAGTTCCTACTGTACATAACCTCCTGGAGATTAGAGTGTTCCTACTGTACATAACCTCCTGTAGTTTAGTGTTCACACTGTACATAACCTCCTGTGTTTTAGAGTGTTCCTACTGTACATAAACTCCTGTAGTTTAGAGTTCCTACTGTATGTAACCTCCTGTAGTTTAGTGTTCATACTGTACATAACCACTTGTAGATTAGTGTTCCTACTGTACATAACCTCCTGTGGTTTAGAGTGTTCCTACTGTACATAACCTCCTGTGGTTTAGTGTTCCTACTGTACATAACCTCCTGTGGTTTAGAGTGTTCCTACTGTACATAACCTGTGGTTTAGAGTTTTCCTACTGTACATAACCTCCTGTGGTTTAGAGTGTTCCTACTGTACATAACCTCCTGTAGTTTAGTGTTCCTACTGTACATAACCTCCCGTGGTTTAGTGTTCCTACTGTACATAACCTCCTGTAGTTTAGTGTTCCTACTGTACATAACCTCCTGTAGTTTAGTGTTCCTACTGTACATAACCTCCTGTAGTTTAGAGTGTTCATACTGTACATAACCTCCTGTAGTTTAGTGTTCATACTGTACATAACCTCCTGTGGTTTAGTGTTCCTACTGTACATAACCTCCTGTGGTTTAGAGTGTTCCTACTGTACATAACCTCCTGTGGTTTAGAGTGTTCCTACTGTACATAACCTCCTGTGGTTTAGAGTGTTCCTACTGTACATAACCTCCTGTGCTTTAGAGTTTTCCTACTGTACATAACCTCCTGTGGTTTAGAGTGTTCCTACTGTACATAACCTCCTGTAGTTTAGAGTTCCTACTGTACATAACCTCCTGTAGTTTAGTGTTCCTACTGTACATAACCTCCTGTAGTTTAGTGTTCCTACTGTACATAACCTCCTGTAGTTTAGAGTTCCTACTGTACATAACCTCCTGTAGTTTAGTGTTCCTACTGTACATAACCTCCTGTAGTTTAGAGTGTTCCTACTGTACATAACCTCCTGTAGTTTAGAGTTCCTACTGTACATAACCTCCTGTAGTTTAGAGTGTTCCTACTGTACATAACCTCCTGTAGTTTAGAGTGTTCCTACTGTACATAACCTCCTGTAGTTTAGAGTGTTCCTACTGTACATAACCTCCTGTAGTTTAGAGTTCCTACTGTACATAACCTCCTGTAGTTTAGTGTTCCTACTGTATGTAACCTCCTGTAGTTTAGTGTGTTCCTACTGTACATAACCTCCTGTGGTTTAGAGTTCCTACTGTACATAACCTCCTGGAGATTAGAGTGTTCCTACTGTACATAACCTCCTGTAGTTTAGTGTTCACACTGTACATAACCTCCTGTGTTTTAGAGTGTTCCTACTGTACATAAACTCCTGTAGTTTAGAGTTCCTACTGTATGTAACCTCCTGTAGTTTAGTGTTCATACTGTACATTACCACTTGTAGATTAGTGTTCCTACTGTACATAACCTCCTGTGGTTTAGAGTGTTCCTACTGTACATAACCTCCTGTGGTTTAGTGTTCCTACTGTACATAACCTCCTGTGGTTTAGAGTGTTCCTACTGTACATAACCTCCTGTGGTTTAGAGTTTTCCTACTGTACATAACCTCCTGTGGTTTAGAGTGTTCCTACTGTACATAACCTCCTGTAGTTTAGTGTTCCTACTGTACATAACCTCCCGTGGTTTAGTGTTCCTACTGTACATAACCTCCTGTAGTTTAGTGTTCCTACTGTACATAACCTCCTGTAGTTTAGTGTTCCTACTGTACATAACCTCCTGTAATTTAGAGTGTTCATACTGTACATAACCTCCTGTAGTTTAGTGTTCATACTGTACATAACCTCCTGTAGTTTAGTGTTCATACTGTACATAACCTCCTGTGGTTTAGTGTTCCTACTGTACATAACCTCCTGTGGTTTAGAGTGTTCCTACTGTACATAACCTCCTGTGGTTTAGAGTGTTCCTACTGTACATAACCTCCTGTAGTTTAGTGTTCCTACTGTACATAACCTCCCGTGGTTTAGTGTTCCTACTGTACATAACCTCCTGTAGTTTAGTGTTCCTACTGTACATAACCTCCTGTAGTTTAGTGTTCCTACTGTACATAACCTCCTGTAGTTTAGAGTGTTCATACTGTACATAATCTCCTGTAGTTTAGTGTTCCTACTGTACATAACCTCCTGTGGTTTAGTGTTCCTACTGTACATAACCTCCTGTAGTTTAGTGTTCCTACTGTACATAACCTCCTACAGTTTAGTGTTCCTACTGTACATAACCTCCTGTAGTTGAGTGTTCATACTGTACATAACCTCCTGTAGTTTAGTGTTCATACTGTACATAACCTCCTGTAGTTTAGTGTTCATACTGTACATAACCTCCTGTGGTTTAGTGTTCTTACTGTACATAACCTCCTGTAGTTTAGTGTTCCTACTGTACATAACCTCCTGTAGTTTAGTGTTCATACTGTACATAACCTCCTACAGTTTAGTGTTCCTACTGTACATAACCTCCTGTAGTTGAGTGTTCATACTGTACATAACCTCCTGTAGTTTAGTGTTCATACTGTACATAACCTCCTGTAGTTTAGTGTTCATACTGTACATAACCTCCTGTGGTTTAGTGTTCTTACTGTACATAACCTCCTGTAGTTTAGTGTTCCTACTGTACATAACCTCCTGTAGTTTAGTGTTCATACTGTACATAACCTCCTACAGTTTAGTGTTCCTACTGTACATAACCTCCTGTAGTTGAGTGTTCATACTGTACATAACCTCCTGTAGTTTAGTGTTCATACTGTACATAACCTCCTGTAGTTTAGTGTTCATACTGTACATAACCTCCTGTAGTTTAGTGTTCCTACTGTACATAACCTCCTGTAGTTTAGTGTTCCTACTGTACATAACCTCCTGTGAACATGTTTTCTGTGAGCAGTGTGTTTAATTGGTAATGCAGTCCTTCAAAAGGCCAAGAGTGCGTCCCAAATGAAACCCTATTCCCTACATAACCATCAGGACCGTAGTTAACCAGCCCATCCCATTCATTCACACATTATGGGATGTGCAGTGAGCTGATTGCTCCAGTCTACTGTGAGATACAGAGCCTTCAGAGAGTATTAATACCTCTTGATTTATTCCACAGTTTGTTGAGTTACAGCCTGAATTCAAAATGGATTAAATTTGTAAAAAAAATATCTCTCATCCACACACAATATCGCATAATAACAAAAGGAAAACATGTTTTTAGAAATTATTGCAAATGTATTGAATGTGAAATTCAGAAATATCTCATTTACACAAGTATTCACACCCCTTCTGTTTTGACGCTCCAAACGGAGCTCTGCTACTTCCTGTTTCCTTTCATCATCTTTGACATGTCACTACAACTTGATTGGAGTCCACCTGTGGCCAATTCAATCGTTTGGACGTGATTTAGAAAAGAAACACACCTGTCTATATAAGGTTCCACAGTTGACAGTGCATGTCAGAAACTATACCATGAAATCCAAGGAACTGTCCATAGATATCTGAGATAGAATTTTGATGAGGCATATATCTGGGGAAGGGTATAAAACCATTGCTAAAGTGTTGAACATTTCCAAGAGCACAATGGTCTCCATCATTGGGATATTGAAAAAAAAATATGGAACTACCCAGACTCTGCCTAGAGCTGACTGTGCTACTAGACTAAGCAACGGGGCAAGAAGGACCTTCAGGGAGGTGACCAAGAACTCAATGACCATTCTGACAGAAATACAGAGTTCCTTGGGTGAGATGGGAGAACCTGCCAGAAGGACAACAGTCTCTACAGCACTTCACCAATCTGGGCTTCATGGGAGAATGGCCAGATGGAAGCCACTCCTGAAAAGGCACATGACAGCACGCCTAGAGATGGCATGAAGACACATGAAAGACTGAGAGAATAAGGCAAAATATTCTGTGTTCTAATGAGACAAACATGTTAATCGTTGGCCTGAAATGCAAAGCGCTATGTCCGCAGAAAACCAGGCACGGGTCATCACCCTTAAAACACCATCCCCACCGTGAAGCATGGTGGTGGCGGCAGCATCATGTTATGGGGATGCTGTTCAGCAACAGGGACTGGTAAGGATAGAGGGAACAACGAATGGAGCCAAATACAGGCAAATCCTTGATGAGAACCTGCTTCAGAGTTTCAAACGATCTTAGACTGGGGGGGGGGATTTTACGTCCCAACTGGACAATCACCCCAAGCATACAGCCAAAGCAACGCCGGAATGGTTTGTGTAGCCTGCCACTTCGCGGCTGAGCCGTTGTTGCTCCTAGACGTTTCCACTTCACAGTAACAGCACTTACAGTTGACCGAGGCAGCTCTTAGCGGGGCACAAATTTGACGAACTGACTTGTCTACAGATGACATATGGAGTAACATACGGAATACAGGTATCACCTTCTCCTATACAAACACTCCTCTGAAAGGTTCTAGAACCTAAAAAGGTTCTAGCAGGGAAGAACTGACTTGTCTACAGATGACATATGGAGTAACATACGGAATACAGGTATCACTTTCTCCTATACAAACACTCCTCTGAAAGGTTCTAGAACCTAAAAAGGTTCTAGCAGGGAAGAACTGACTTGTCTACAGATGACATATGGAGTAACATACGGAATACAGGTATCACTTTCTCCTATACAAACACTCCTCTGAAAGGTTCTAGAACCTAAAAGGTTCTAGAACCTAAAAGGTTCTAGCAGGGAAGAACTGAAAAACTATTGGCAAAGAGGTTCCTACAGAGAATATATAAAACACAATGAATAGATAAATAAAGTAAATAACTATTGCATTGCAGAAATTAGATACTGACAAGTCGTTGTCAGCTATTCTATACCGATGCAAAACAGACCATCGCCCATCATTGGTTGGTTGATTCGTCGATTCTTTGGTTGATTCATCATTGATTGGTTGATTCGTCGATTCTTTGGTTGATTCGTCAATTCTTTGGTTGTACTGATCTATTCACGTAGACGGGTTGGTTGTTTAGCAACAAAACCGACGCGTGCACAACTATGGGGCAAAACGGACTAAGTTGCCTTAGCGTGTTGTAAACTTTTTTATTGAAAACATAAATACATTTACACAATGAGCAATTGTTGTCACAAATACATCCTTACAGTTGTTGGTTAGCTAGCTAGATGATGTTTCGCTATATTAGCACAAACGTGAAATGAGTCAAAACACCTCAAAACAAAACATGGTATCAACAAGATAGAACGAGCTGAAACGAGCCACCTACGATTCCCCACGTGGCGGCTTGTTGTCATTGTTGCTAGGGTATCGGACCGTTCAGAATCATAACACCACGTGACCTTCTGCCTCATCGATGCACGCGGCACCTTGTCATCCAGCCTGTATATAGCATTAGTAACAGCTGTAGCTATAGTAAGCTGGCAGTATATCAGTAAACTACAAAACATTAAGTATTCAGTATTAGCAGCCGAAGAGCTTAAAATACCAATATTCTATCTATACTGTAGAAAATTCATCTCGTAAAACTGTAATAGTTTCTTTCTAAATGACATTCATATTAAATAATAAAACAAAAGTACAGGTTAGTAGGCCTTCCTACAGGCAACATATAAAACAGAATAAATAAATGGTTACAACAACAGTCACATTAAAATAACATTCATGAACATGATCGAAGTATGAAGTTACGTAATGAAATAAGAAATAAACCGTATCCTATTCATGTAGTTCAGGTAGCAACTAACGAAACACAGAGAGAGAGAGAGAGAAAGGCTCCCATTTTGAATTCTTAATTAGAATGTAAATTCTACACCTAAACGCCAATATGAAAGATTGGCGAAGAGTCTTGGCATCTATTGCCACATTTGTTCTTGCGTCATTAGAGTGTGTTAGTTAGTGATGTGAGTCGTCAGTGGTCTGGTATGATGAGGTGCATTTAGAAGGACACAGTGATGTGAGTAGTCAGTAGTCTGATATGATGAGGTGCATTTAGAAGGAAACAGTGATGTGAGTAGTCAGTAGTCTGGTGTGATGAGGTCCATTTAGAAGGAGACAGTGATGTGAGTAGTCAGTAGTCTGGTGTGATGAGGTCCATTTAGAAGGAGACAGTGATGTGAGTAGTCAGTAGTCTGGTATGACGAGTTCCATATTGAAGGAGACAGTGATGTGAGTAGTCAGTAGTCTGGTATGATGAGGTGCATTTAGAAGGAGACAGTGATGTGAGTAGTCAGTAGTCTGGTATGATGAGGTGCATTTAGAAGGAGACAGTGATGTGAGTAGTCAGTAGTCTGGTATGATGAGGTGCATTTAGAAGGAGACACAGTGATGTGAGTAGTCAGTAGTATGGTATGATGAGGTGCATTTAGAAGGAGACAGTGATGTGAGTAGTCAGTAGTATGGTATGATGAGGTGCATTTAGAAGGAGACACAGTGATGTGAGTAGTCAGTAGTCTGGTATGATGAGGTGCATTTAGAAGGAGACAGTGATGTGAGTAGTCAGTAGTCTGGTATGATGAGGTCCATATTGATGTACACAGACACATAGACATGCATTACAGGGTTCATAGTTTTGTTACAATGAGAACCAGTTACATCTAGGAGGACATATAGAAGACATTCTTCTGTGAGAATCTTCACCTCCTTCTAGAGATAAACAGGGTCGTGTTCATTACACGCGCACACACACCGTAGCAAAACGTTTTGCAACAGAACACATAAATGAATGTTCCTTATTGAAAAAAAAAGTTCAGACAGTCCCTCCCTGTTTTGTCTGTTTCCTGATGAACACAACCCTGATGTAGTCTGCTGATGACATCATCAAAGGGCGACAGACGGTTGGTTGTGTGAGGACTGACACTCAGGAGAGTACGGTGAGGACTACAGTTCCCTTGGTCCTCTTCAGTATGGCGACGGCGCCGGCGTGGGTGACCCCCTCCAGACTGTGACCGTTCACAGCGATGATCTGATCCCCGCGCTGCAGCCGGCCGTCCTCAATCGCTGCTCCCTGGAGAGAGACAGATGCAGAGGGAGAGACAGATGCAGAGGGAGAGACAGATGCAGAGGGAGAGACAGATGCAGAGGGAGAGGGAGATGCAGAGGGAGAGACAGATGCAGAGGGAGAGACAGATGCAGAGGGAGAGACAGATGCAGAGGGAGAGACAGAGGGACAGATGCAGAGGGAGAGACAGATGCAGAGACAGAGGGACAGATGCAGAGGGAGAGACAGAGGGACAGATGCAGAGGGAGAGACAGATGCAGAGACAGAGGGACAGATGCAGAGGGAGAGACAGATGCAGAGGGAGAGACAGATGCAGAGGGAGAGACAGATGCAGAGGGAGAGACAGATGCAGAGGGAGAGACAGATGCAGAGGGAGAGACAGATGCAGAGGGAGAGACAGATGCAGAGGGAGCGACAGATGCAGAGGGAGAGACAGATGCAGAGGGAGAGACAGATGCAGAGGGAGAGACAGAGAGACACTGCATCAATCACCACGGCATCAAACACAGCTGCATTGTTTGACTTTCTACTGGTTGTTGAGTTTCTACTGGTTGTTGAGTTTCTACTGGTTGTTGAGTTTCTACTGGTTGTTGACTTTCTACTGGTTGTTGAGTTTCTACTGGTTGTTGAGTTTCTACTGGTTGTTGAGTTTCTACTGGTTGTTGAGTTTCTACTGGTAGTTGTAAGAAACAAGGAATTTACAGTAGAATGATAGGTATATTGAATTGACATTGAGGACTAAAATAATGTGTTACCTTAGAGGCCTGTGTTACCTTTCTAAATGAAATAGAGGCCTGTGTTACCTTTCTAAATGAAATAGACAGTTACCTTTCTAAATCAAATAGAGGACTGTCTTACCTTTCTAAATGAAATAGAGGCCTGTCTTACCTTTCTAAATGAAATAGAGGCCTGTCTTACCTTTCTAAATGAAATAGACAGTTACCTTTCTAAATGAAATAGACAGTTATCTTTCTAAAATGAAATAGAGGCCTGTGTTACCTTTCTAAATGGAAGAGAGGCCTGTGTTACCTTTCTAAATGAAATAGAGGTCTGTGTTACCTTTCTAAATGAAATAGAGGCCTGTGTTACCTTTCTAAATGAAATAGACAGTTACCTTTCTAAATCAAATAGAGGCCTGTCTTACCTTTCTAAATGAAATAGAGGCCTGTCTTACCTTTCTAAATGAAATAGACAGTTACCTTTCTAAATGAAATAGAGGCCTGTGTTACCTTTCTAAATGAAATCGACAGTTACCTTTCTAAATGAAATCGACAGTTACCTTTCTAAATGAAATAGAGGCCTGTGTTACCTTTCTAAATGAAATAGAGGCCTGTGTTACCTTTCTAAATGAAATAGAGGCCTGTGTTACCTTTATAAATGAAATAGAGGTCTGTGTTACCTTTCTAAATGAAATCGACAGTTACCTTTCTAAATGAAATAGAGGCCTGTCTTACCTTTCTAAATGAAATAGACAGTTACCTTTCTAAATGAAATAGAGGCCTGTGTTACCTTTATAAATGAAATAGAGGCCTGTGTTACCTTTCTAAATGAAATAGAGGCCTGTGTTACCTTTCTAAATGAAATAGAGGCCTGTGTTACCTTTATAAATGAAATAGAGGCCTGTGTTACCTTTCTAAATGAAATCGACAGTTACCTTTCTAAATGAAATAGAGGCCTGTTGTTCCCTTTCTAAATTAAATAGAGGCCTGTTGTTCCCTTTATAAATGAAATAGAGGCCTGTGTTACCTTTCTAAATGAAATCGACAGTTACCTTTCTAAATGAAATAGAGGCCTGTTGTTCCCTTTCTAAATGAAATAGAGGCCTGTGTTACCTTTCTAAATGAAATAGAGGTCTGTGTTCCCTTTCTAAATTAAATAGAGTCCTGTTGTTTCCTTTCTAAATGAAATAGAGGCCTGCGTTCCCGTTCTAAATGAAATAGACAGTTACCTTTCCGAAGACAGTTTTGACGTAGATGGGCAGGTCTCCGTGGGGACTGCTGAACCCTCCTACTATACTGAAGCCTAGACCCAGAGCTCCTCTGTCCAGACTGATGGTTCTATAAAACTGGGGACTGTGGGAGATATAACAACAACAACAACAACATGTCAGATTTGCAGTTCTCTATGGCAACGGCTCATACCAAACATTTTGCAGTTGTGAAAAGTGTTAAACAAACTGTCTGCCATGTGACCATTTTTTATAACAGCATTGATTAAATAAGTGTTAAAATGTTGCTGTACGGTGGCCCCGAGGGACAAAATAGTTGAGAATCAATGTGTTATGGAGCTAAACATTTATAAACAGCAGTACATAACCACCTCATGTTGTTGTGAAGGGTAGTTGATGCTGTGGAGAGGATACCTACATCCCCCTCTCCCTGACCCTGTCCTCAGCCTCCTCTACCTACAGCCCCCTCTCCCTGACCCTGTCCTCAGCCTCCTCTACCTACATCCCCCTCTCCCTGACCCTGTCCTCATCCTCCTCTACCTACATCCCCCTCTCCCTGGTCCTGTCCTCAGCCTCCTATACCTACATCCCCTCTCCCTGGCCCTGTCCTCAGCCTCCTCTACCTACTCTCCCTGACCCTGTCCCCAGCCTCCTCTACCTACATCCCCCTCTCCCTGGTCCTGTCCTCAGCCTCCTCTACCTACATCCCCCTCTCCCTGGTCCTGTCCTCAGCCTCCTATACCTACATCCCCTCTCCCTGGTCCTGTCCTCAGCCTCCTATACCTACAGCCCCCTCTCCCTCTCCCTGGCCCTGTCCTCAGCCTCATCTACCTACATCCCCTCTCCCTGGTCCTGTCCTCAGCCTCCTCTACCTACTCTCCCTCTCCCTCTCCCTGGCCCTGTCCTCAGCCTCCTATACCTACATCCCCTCTCCCTGGTCCTGTCCTCAGCCTCCTCTACCTACATCCCCTCTCCCTGGTCCTGTCCTCAGCCTCCTCTACCTACATCCCCCTCTCCCTGGTCCTGTCCTCAGCCTCCTATACCTACATCCCCTCTCCCTGGTCCTGTCCTCAGCCTCCTCTACCTACATCCCCCTCTCCCTGGTCCTGTCCTCAGCCTCCTATACCTACATCCCCCTCTCCCTGGTCCTGTCCTCAGCCTCCTATACCTACAGCCCCCTCTCCCTCTCCCTGGCCCTGTCCTCAGCCTCCTCTACCTACATCCCCTCTCCCTGGTCCTGTCCTCAGCCTCCTATACCTACAGCCCCCTCTCCCTCTCCCTGGCCCTGTCCTCAGCCTCATCTACCTACATCCCCTCTCCCTGACCCTGTCCTCATCCTCCTCTACCTACAGCCCCCTCTCCCTCTCCCTGTCCTCAGCCTCCTCTACCTACTCTCCCTGTCCTCAGCCTCCTCTACCGACATCCCCCTCTCCCTGACCCTGTCCTCAGCCTCCTCTACCTACACCCCCCTCTCCCTGACCCTGTCCTCAGCCTCCTCTACCGACTCTCCCTCTTCCTGTCCTCAGCTTCCTCTACCGACTCTCCCTCTCCCTGTCCTCAGCCTCCTCCCTAGCTCCCTATCCTCAGCCTCCCCCCTCTCCCTCTCCCTGTCCTCAGCCTCCTCCCCCTCTCCCTCTCCCTGTCCTCAGCCTCCTCTACCTTCTCCCTCTTTATAACATGCGATAGCAGCAGAGTCCTACCTCATGTTGTTGTGTAGGGTAGCTGATCCTGTGGAGGGGAGCCCTACATCCCTCTGACCCTGTCCTCCTCCACAGTCCTCATCCACCGACCCTGTAGTCAGCACCTGAAGATCAACGAGACGTTATTAATCCATATTGAAACGGTGTCTTCTGCTGTACCCCATATAACACCATACTGTACCACCATACCCAACCCCCCCTGAAACACACATATAACACCATACTGTACCACCATACCCAACCCCCCCTGAAACACACATATAACACCATACTGTACCACCATACCCAACCCCCCCTGAAACACACATATAACACCATACTGTACCACCATACCCAACCCCCCCTGAAACACACATATAACACCATACTGTACCACCATACCCAACCCCCCCTGAAACACACATATAACACCATACTGTACCACCATACCCAACCCCCCCTGAAACACACATATAACACCATACTGTACCACCATACCCAACCCCCCCTGAAACACACATATAACACCATACTGTACCACCATACCCAACCCCCCCTGAAACACACATATAACACCATACTGTACCACCATACCCAACCCCCCCTGAAACACACATATAACACCATACTGTACCACCATACCCAACCCCCCCTGAAACACACATATAACAACATACCCAACCCCCCCTGAAACACACATATAACAACATACCGAACCCCCCCTGAAACACACATATAACACCATACTGTACCACCATACCCAACCCCCCCTGAAACACACATATAACACCATACTGTACCACCATACCCAACCCCCCCTGAAACACACATATAACACCATACTGTACCACCATACCCAACCCCCCCTGAAACACACATATAACACCATACTGTACCACCATACCCAACCCCCCCTGAAACACACATATAACACCATACTGTACCACCATACCCAACCCCCCCTGAAACACACATATAACACCATACTGTACCACCATACCCAACCCCCCCTGAAACACACATATAACACCATACTGTACCACCATACCCAACCCCCCCTGAAACACACATATAACACCATACTGTACCACCATACCCAACCCCCCCTGAAACACACATATAACACCATACTGTACCACCATACCCAACCCCCCCTGAAACACACATATAACACCATACTGTACCACCATACCCAACCCCCCTGAAACACACATATAACACCATACTGTACCACCATACCCAACCCCCCCTGAAACACACATATAACACCATACTGTACCACCATACCCAACCCCCCCTGAAACACACATATAACACCATACTGTACCACCATACCCAACCCCCCCTGAAACACACATATAACACCATACTGTACCACCATACCCAACCCCCCCTGAAACACACATATAACACCATACTGTACCACCATACCCAACCCCCCCTGAAACACACATATAACACCATACTGTACCACCATACCCAACCCCCCCTGAAACACACATATAACACCATACTGTACCACCATACCCAACCCCCCCTGAAACACACATATAACACCATACTGTACCACCATACCCAACCCCCCCTGAAACACACATATAACACCATACTGTACCACCATACCCAACCCCCCCTGAAACACACATATAACACCATACTGTACCACCATACCCAACCCCCCCTGAAACACACATATAACACCATACTGTACCACCATACCCAACCCCCCCTGAAACACACATATAACACCATACTGTACCACCATACCCAACCCCCCCTGAAACACACATATAACACCATACTGTACCACCATACCCAACCCCCCCTGAAACACACATATAACACCATACTGTACCACCATACCCAACCCCCCTGAAACACACATATAACACCATACTGTACCACCATACCCAACCCCCCCTGAAACACACATATAACACCATACTGTACCACCATACCCAACCCCCCCTGAAACACACATATAACACCATACTGTACCACCATACCCAACCCCCCCTGAAACACACATATAACACCATACTGTACCACCATACCCAACCCCCCCTGAAACACACATATAACACCATACTGTACCACCATACCCAACCCCCCCTGAAACACACATATAACACCATACTGTACCACCATACCCAACCCCCCCTGAAACACACATATAACACCATACTGTACCACCATACCCAACCCCCCCTGAAACACACATATAACACCATACTGTACCACCATACCCAACCCCCCCTGAAACACACATATAACACCATACTGTACCACCATACCCAACCCCCCCTGAAACACACATATAACACCATACTGTACCACCATACCCAACCCCCCTGAAACACACATATAACACCATACTGTACCACCATACCCAACCCCCCCTGAAACACACATATAACACCATACTGTACCACCATACCCAACCCCCCCTGAAACACACATATAACACCATACTGTACCACCATACCCAACCCCCCCTGAAACACACATATAACACCATACTGTACCACCATACCCAACCCCCCCTGAAACACACATATAACACCATACTGTACCACCATACCCAACCCCCCCTGAAACACACATATAACACCATACTGTACCACCATACCCAACCCCCCCTGAAACACACATATAACACCATACTGTACCACCATACCCAACCCCCCCTGAAACACACATATAACACCATACTGTACCACCATACCCAACCCCCCCTGAAACACACATATAACACCATACTGTACCACCATACCCAACCCCCCCTGAAACACACATATAACACCATACTGTACCACCATACCCAACCCCCCCTGAAACACACATATAACACCATACTGTACCACCATACCCAACCCCCCTGAAACACACATATAACACCATACTGTACCACCATACCCAACCCCCCCTGAAACACACATATAACACCATACTGTACCACCATACCCAACCCCCCCTGAAACACACATATAACACCATACTGTACCACCATACCCAACCCCCCCTGAAACACACATATAACACCATACTGTACCACCATACCCAACCCCCCCTGAAACACACATATAACAACATACTGTACAGACATATATATTACATATAACAACATACCCAACCCCCCCTGAAACACACATATAGTTGGAGAGAGACTGGAGCACTGGACAACCACAGTGCAGAGACTGGAGCAGTAGACAACCACAGTGCAGAGACTGGAGCAGTAGACAACCACAGTGCAGAGACTGGAGCAGTAGACAACCACAGTGCAGAGACTGGAGTAGTAGACAACCACAGTGCAGAGACTGGAGCAGTAGACAACCACAGTGCAGAGACTGGAGCAGTAGACAACCACAGTGTAGAGACTGGAGCAGTAGACAACCACAGTGCAGAGACTGGTGAGCAGTGGACAACCACAGTGCAGAGACTGGTGAGTAGTGGACAACCACAGTGCAGAGACTGGAGCAGTAGACAACCACAGTGTAGAGACTGGAGCAGTAGACAACCACAGTGCAGAGACTGGTGAGCAGTGGACAACCACAGTGCAGAGACTGGTGAGTAGTGGACAACCACAGTGCAGAGACTGGAGTACTGGACAACCACAGTGTAGAGACTGGAGCACTGGACAACCACAGTGCAGAGACTGGAGCAGTAGACAACCACAGTGTAGAGACTGGAGTAGTAGACAACCACAGTGCAGAGACTGGAGCAGTAGACAACCACAGTGTAGAGACTGGAGCACTGGACAACCACAGTGTAGAGACTGGAGCAGTGGACAACCACAGTGCAGAGACTGGAGCAGTAGACAACCACAGTGCAGAGACTGGAGCAGTAGACAACCACAGTGCAGAGACTGGAGTAGTGGACAACCACAGTGTAGAGACTGGAGCACTGGACAACCACAGTGCAGAGACTGGAGCAGTAGACAACCACAGTGTAGAGACTGGAGCACTGGACAACCACAGTGTAGAGACTGGAGCAGTAGACAACCACAGTGCAGAGACTGGTGAGTAGTGGACAACCACAGTGCAGAGACTGGAGCAGTAGACAACCACAGTGTAGAGACTGGAGTAGTGGACAACCACAGTGTAGAGACTGGAGCACTGGACAACCACAGTGCAGAGACTGGTGAGTAGTGGACAACCACAGTGTAGAGACTGGAGTAGTGGACAACCACAGTGCAGAGACTAGAGCAGTAGACAACCACAGTGTAGAGACTGGAGCACTGGACAACCACAGTGTAGAGACTGGAGCACTGGACAACCACAGTGCAGAGACTGGAGCAGTAGACAACCACAGTGCAGAGACTGGAGTACTGGACAACCACAGTGCAGAGACTGGAGCAGTAGACAACCACAGTGCAGAGACTGGAGTACTGGACAACCACAGTGCAGAGACTGGAGCAGTGGACAACCACAGTGCAGAGACTGGAGTACTGGACAACCACAGTGCAGAGACTGGAGCAGTAGACAACCACAGTGCAGAGACTGGAGTACTGGACAACCACAGTGCAGAGACTGGAGCAGTAGACAACCACAGTGCAGAGACTGGAGTACTGGACAACCACAGTGCAGAGACTGGAGCAGTGGACAACCACAGTGCAGAGACTGGTGAGTAGTGGACAACCACAGTGCAGAGACTGGTGTAGTGGACAACCACAGTGCAGAGACTGGAGTAGTGGACAACCACAGTGCAGAGACTGGTGTAGTGGACAACCACAGTGCAGAGACTGGTGAGTAGTGGACAACCACAGTGCAGAGACTGGTGTAGTGGACAACCACAGTGTAGAGACTGGAGCAGTAGACAACCACAGTGTAGAGACTGGAGCACTGGACAACCACAGTGCAGAGACTGGTGAGTAGTGGACAACCACAGTGCAGAGACTGGAGTACTGGACAACCACAGTGCAGAGACTGGAGCAGTAGACAACCACAGTGCAGAGACTGGTGAGTAGTGGACAACCACAGTGCAGAGACTGGAGTACTGGACAACCACAGTGCAGAGACTGGAGCAGTAGACAACCACAGTGCAGAGACTGGTGAGTAGTGGACAACCACAGTGTAGAGACTGGAGCACTGGACAACCACAGTGCAGAGACTGGTGAGTAGTGGACAACCACAGTGCAGAGACTGGAGTACTGGACAACCACAGTGTAGAGACTGGAGCAGTAGACAACCACAGTGTAGAGACTGGAGCACTGGACAACCACAGTGCAGAGACTGGTGTAGTAGACAACCACAGTGCAGAGACTGGTGAGTAGTGGACAACCACAGTGCAGAGACTGGTGAGTAGTGGACAACCACAGTGTAGAGACTGGAGCAGTAGACAACCACAGTGCAGAGACTGGTGAGTAGTGGACAACCACAGTGCAGAGACTGGAGCAGTAGACAACCACAGTGCAGAGACTGGTGAGTAGTGGACAACCACAGTGCAGAGACTGGAGCAGTAGACAACCACAGTGCAGAGACTGGAGCACTGGACAACCACAGTGCAGAGACTGGAGCAGTAGACAACCACAGTGTAGAGACTGGAGTAGTGGACAACCACAGTGCAGAGACTGGAGCACTGGACAACCACAGTGCAGAGACTGGAGCAGTAGACAACCACAGTGTAGAGACTGGAGCAGTAGACAACCACAGTGTAGAGACTGGAGCACTGGACAACCACAGTGCAGAGACTGGTGTAGTAGACAACCACAGTGCAGAGACTGGTGAGTAGTGGACAACCACAGTGTAGAGACTGGTGTAGTAGACAACCACAGTGTAGAGACTGGTGTAGTGGACAACCACAGTGTAGAGACTGGTGTAGTAGACAACCACAGTGTAGAGACTGGTGTAGTAGACAACCACAGTGCAGAGACTGGTGTAGTAGACAACCACAGTGCAGAGACTGGTGAGTAGTAGACAACCACAGTGTAGAGACTGGAGCAGTAGACAACCACAGTGCAGAGACTGGTGTAGTGGACAACCACAGTGCAGAGACTGGAGCAGTAGACAACCACAGTGTAGAGACTGGAGTAGTAGACAACCACAGTGCAGAGACTGGTGAGCAGTAGACAACCACAGTGCAGAGACTGGTGTAGTGGACAACCACAGTGCAGAGACTGGAGCAGTAGACAACCACAGTGCAGAGACTGGAGCAGTAGACAACCACAGTGTAGAGACTGGTGTAGTAGACAACCACAGTGTAGAGACTGGAGTACTGGACAACCACAGTGTAGAGACTGGAGTACTGGACAACCACAGTGTAGAGACTGGTGTAGTGGACAACCACAGTGTAGAGACTGGAGTAGTGGACAACCACAGTGCAGAGACTGGTGTACTGGACAACCACAGTGTAGAGACTGGAGTACTGGACAACCACAGTGCAGAGACTGGAGCACTGGACAACCACAGTGTAGAGACTGGAGTAGTGGACAACCACAGTGTAGAGACTGGAGTACTGGACAACCACAGTGTAGAGACTGGAGCAGTAGACAACCACAGTGTAGAGACTGGTGTAGTGGACAACCACAGTGTAGAGACTGGAGCAGTGGACAACCACAGTGTAGAGACTGGAGTACTGGACAACCACAGTGTAGAGACTGGAGTACTGGACAACCACAGTGTAGAGACTGGAGCAGTAGACAACCACAGTGTAGAGACTGGAGTAGTAGACAACCACAGTGTAGAGACTGGAGCAGTAGACAACCACAGTGCAGAGACTGGAGCAGTAGACAACCACAGTGTAGAGACTGGAGTAGTGGACAACCACAGTGTAGAGACTGGAGTACTGGACAACCACAGTGTAGAGACTGGAGTACTGGACAACCACAGTGTAGAGACTGGAGTACTGGACAACCACAGTGTAGAGACTGGAGTACTGGACAACCACAGTGTAGAGACTGGAGTACTGGACAACCACAGTGTAGAGACTGGAGTACTGGACAACCACAGTGTAGAGACTGGAGTACTGGACAACCACAGTGTAGAGACTGGAGTACTGGACAACCACAGTGCAGAGACTGGAGTAGTAGACAACCACAGTGCAGAGACTGGAGTAGTGGACAACCACAGTGCAGAGACTGGAGCAGTAGACAACCACAGTGTAGAGACTGGAGCAGTAGACAACCACAGTG
>NC_143031.1:81750911-81760911 GCF_057628025.1 Oncorhynchus mykiss | reverse complement strand
CCAACAACTCTACCATATATATTACATATAACAACATATATATTAGATATAACAACATATATTACATACAAAATATACTCTACCAACTATATATATATTCCATTAAACAACCATATATGTTCCATATAACAACCATATATATTCCATATAACAACATATATATTACATTTAACAACACATATATTACATATAACATATATATTACATATAACAACATATATATTACATATAACAACATATATATTACATATAACAACATATATATTACATATAACAACATATATATTACATATAACAACATATATATTACATATAACAACATATATATTACATTTAACAACATAGACTCTACCAACCATATATATTACATATAACAACATAGACTCTACCACCATATATATTACATATAACAACATATATATTACATATAACAACATAGACTCTACCACCATATATATTACAAAAACAACATATATATTACATATAACAACATAGACTCTACCACCATATATATTACATATAACAACATTATTTTACATATAACAACATATATATTACATATAACAACATATATATTACATATAACAACATAGACTCTACCACCATATATATTACAAAAACAACATATATATTACAAGTAACTACATAGACTCTACCACCATATATATTACATATAACAACATATATATTACATATAGACTCTACCACCATATATATTACATATAACAACATACTCTACAGCCATATATATTACATATAACAACATATATATTAAATATAACAACATACTCTACAGCCATATATATTACATATAACAACATATATATTACATATAACAACATACAGTGCCTTGCGAAAGTATTCGGCCCCCTTGAACTTTGCGACCTTTTGCCACATTTCAGGCTTCAAACATAAAGATATAAAACTGTATTTTTTTGTGAAGAATCAACAACAAGTGGGACACAATCATGAAGTGGAACGACATTTATTGGATATTTCAAACTTTTTTAACAAATCAAAAACTGAAAAATTGGACGTGCAAAATTATTCAGCCCCCTTAAGTTAATACTTTGTAGCGCCACCTTTTGCTGCGATTACAGCTGTAAGTCGCTTGGGGTATGTCTCTATCAGTTTTGCACATCGAGAGACTGACATTTTTTCCCATTCCTCCTTGCAAAACAGCTCGAAATATCCAATAAATGTCGTTCCACTTCATGATTGTGTCCCACTTGTTGTTGATTCTTCACAAAAAAATACAGTTTTATATCTTTATGTTTGAAACCTGAAATGTGGCAAAAGGTCGCAAAGTTCAAGGGGGCCGAATACTTTCGCAAGGCACTGTATATTGCATATAACAACATATATATTCCATATAACAACATAGACTCTACCAACCATATATATTATATATAACAACATACTCTACCACCATATATATTACTTATAACAAAACTCTACCAACCATATATATTACATATAACAACATAGACTCTACCAACCATATGTATTACATATAACAACATATATATTACATATAACAACATATATATTACATATAACAACATAGACTCTACCAACCATATATATTACATATAACAACATAGACTCTACCACCATATATATTACATATAACAACATATATATTACATATAACAACATATATATTACATATAACAACATATATATTACATATAACAACATATATATTACATATAACAACATATATATTCCATATAACAACATATATATTACATATAACAACATATATATTACATATAACTACATATATATTACATATAACAACATAGACTCTACCAACTACATATATTCCAACAACTCTACCATATATATTACATATAACAACATATATATTAGATATAACAACATATATTACATACAAAATATACTCTACCAACTATATATATATTCCATTAAACAACCATATATGTTCCATATAACAACATATATATTACATTTAACAACACATATATTACATATAACAACATACTCTACCAACCATAGATATTATTACATATAACAACATATATATTACATATAACAACATATATATTACATATAACTACATACTCTACCAACCATATATATTACATATAACAACATACTCTACCACCATATATATTACATATAACAACATATATATTACATATAACTACATATATATTACATATAACTACATATATATTACATATAACAACATATATTACATATAACTACATATATATTACATATAACTACATATATATTACATATAACAACATATATATTACATATAACTACATATATATTACATATAACTACATATATATTACATATAACAACATATATATTACATATAACAACATAGACTCTACCAACCATATATATTACATATAACAACATAGACTCTACCACCATATATATTACATATAACAACATATATATTACATATAACAACATAGACTCTACCACCATATATATTACAAAAACAACATATATATTACATATAACAACATAGACTCTACCACCATATATATTACATATAACAACATTATTTTACATATAACAACATATATATTACATATAACAACATATATATTACATATAACAACATATATATTACATATAACAACATATATATTACATATAACAACATATATATTACATATAACAACATATATATTACATATAACAACATACTCTACCACCATATATATTACATATAACAACATATATATTACATATAACAACATATATATTACATATAACAACATAGACTCTACCACCATATATATTACAAAAACAACATATATATTACATATAACAACATACTCTACCACCATATATATTACATATAACAACATATATATTACATATAACAACATATATATTACATATAACAACATAGACTCTACCACCATATATATTACAAAAACAACATATATATTACAAGTAACTACATAGACTCTACCACCATATATATTACATATAACAACATATATATTACATATAGACTCTACCACCATATATATTACATATAACAACATATATATTAAATATAACAACATATATATTACATATAGACTCTACCACCATATATATTAAATATAACAACATACTCTACAGCCATATATATTACATATAACAACATATATATTACATATAACAACATACTGTACCAACCATATATATTAGATATAACAACATACTCTACAGCCATATATATGACATATAACAACATATATATTACATATAACAACATATATATTACATATAACAACATATATATTACATATAACAACATACTCTACCACCATATACAGTGCCTTGCGAAAGTATTCGGCCCCCTTGAACTTTGCGACCTTTTGCCACATTTCAGGCTTCAAACATAAAGATATAAAACTGTATTTTTTTGTGAAGAATCAACAACAAGTGGGACACAATCATGAAGTGGAACGACATTTATTGGATATTTCAAACTTTTTTAACAAATCAAAAACTGAAAAATTGGACGTGCAAAATTATTTAGCCCCCTTAAGTTAATACTTTGTAGCGCCACCTTTTGCTGCGATTACAGCTGTAAGTCGCTTGGGGTACGTCTCTATCAGTTTTGCACATCGAGAGACTGACATTTTTTCCCATTCCTCCTTGCAAAACAGCTCGAAATATCCAATAAATGTCGCTCCACTTCATGATTGTGTCCCACTTGTTGTTGATTCTTCACAAAAAAATACAGTTTTATATCTTTATGTTTGAAACCTGAAATGTGGCAAAAGGTCGCAAAGTTCAAGGGGGCCGAATACTTTCGCAAGGCACTGTATATTGCATATAACAACATATATATTTCATATAACAACATAGACTCTACCAACCATATATATTATATATAACAACATACTCTACCACCATATATATTACTTATAACAAAACTCTACCAACCATATATATTACATATAACAACATAGACTCTACCAACCATATATATTACATATAACAACATATATATTACATATAACAACATATATATTACATATAACAACATATATATTACATATAACTACATATATATTACATATAACAACATATATATTACATATAACATATATATTACATATAACAACATACTCTACCACCATATATATTACATATAACATATATATTACATATAACAACATACTCTACCAACCATATATATTACATATAACAACATATATATTACATATAACAACAGATCCAAACAGCTAAGAAGGACAAGAGAGACCTCTATGTCATCTTCCTCGACCTGGCCAATGCCTTTGGCTCAGTTCCCCATGAACTCCTCTGGGAATCCTTCAACTTTTTCCACGTACCAGAACCCATCACTACACTGGTAAAGGCCTATTTCCAAGACCTGCAATTGTGTTTCACAACACCTGACTTCACAACAACATGGCAGCGCTTGGAAGTAGGCATAATGGCAGGCTGTACAATTTCTCCTCTGGCCTTCACTATGGCCATGGAAGTCATCATCAGGGCATCGAGATGGGTGGTCGGCGGTGAGAGAACTAAGGAGGGGCTCCGTCTCCCACCTATCCGAGCATACATGGATGACATGACTACACTGACCACCACTGCAGCATGCACCAGGCGGCTACTTGCAAAACTGCAGGATAACATCAAGTGGGCCCGGATGAAAATCAAGCCAAGCAAATCTCGAAGCATTTCCATAGTCAAGGGACAGCTTAAAGATGTGAGGTTCTGCATTGGAGATGACCCGATACCAACGGTGTCTGAGCAACCCATCAAGAGCCTGGGTAGATGGTACAACGAAAGCCTCCGGGATAAAGATCAAGTGCAGCAAGTAAGGCAGGACATCGCCGACGGTCTTGAGAACATCAACAAGACCCTACTGCCTGGGAGGCTCAAGCTTTGGTGCCTACAGTTTGGACTTCTCCCCCGGGTAATGTGGCCACTCACCGTCTATGAGGTCCCAATAACAACAGTGGAGAAGATGGAGCGAACCATTACCTCATACGTGAAGAAATGGCTGGGTGTCCCACGATGCTTGAGTAACATCGGCCTCTATGGCAAAGGGGTCCTTGAACTACCTCTTACAAGTCTAACGGAGGAGTACAAGTGCTCTAAAGTAAGACTTCAGATGACATTGAAGGACTCTAAAGACCAGACCATTAGCAAGGCTGCACCTCCCCTACAAACTGGACGGAAATGGACATCATCCAAGGCTGTGCAGCAAGCAACATCAGCCCTGAGACACCAAGACATTGTGGGGAATATCCAGCATGGAAGAGGAGGCTTTGGCCTGGCAGCAAGCAAACCAACGTTCCATAAGGCAACAACATCTGAACGCAGGAAGCTGGTGGTCAAGGAGGTGCGCAGACAGGAGGAGACTGCAAGAAGTGCAAAGGCTGTCTCTCTTGCTAAACAAGGTCAATGGATGCGGTGGGAAGGCCTGGAGAGGAGAAAGATCAACTGGAGTGAGCTTTGGCAAATGGAGGCAAGCAACATCAGCTTCATCATAAGAGCTGTTTATGATGTGCTTCCATCACCAAAAAATCTACATCAATGGTATGGCGAGGACTCGACCTGCCCCCTCTGCCCAGCTCCAGCGACTCTCAGGCATATAATGACAGGTTGCAAGACCAGCCTCTCACAAGGCCGTTACACCTGGAGGCACAATCAGGTCCTCAAGAGCCTGGCTGCAGCACTTGAGACCAAGAGGAGTGCAACCAATTCATTACCTCCAAAAACAAGCAAACCTGTCAAAACAACAACATTCATCCGGGAGGGACAGAAAAGGCCCAAGTATCCTCCTACAAAGCCAGAAACTGGACACCTAGCCATGGCCCGGGACTGGAAGATGCTTATCGATATTGGCCAGCAACTAATTTTTCCACCTGAGATTGCTTCTACCAAACTTAGGCCAGACATGGTACTCTGGTCCCCTTCACGAAAGGCTGTGTACATCATAGAGCTCACAGTCCCGTGGGAAAACTCTGTTGAAGAGGCCTACGAGCGTAAGAAACTGCGTTACACAGAGTTGGCAGCAGACGCAACTCAGCGTGGCTGGAATGCAAAAGTCTGGCCAGTTGAAGTGGGATGCAGAGGATTCGTGGCTTCTTCCACCATCAGGTTGCTGAAAGAACTTGGAATCCATGGACAGGCTCTGCGGCAGACCGTCAGAGCAGTTTCTCAAGCAGCTGAAAGAGGCAGCCAGTGGATCTGGATTAAACGGAAGGACCCTTGCTGGGCTATAACTTCATGACCCCCCACCCCCACCTGAGAACCCAATTCAGATCCCTCCAACTTGAGGAGGGCATATGAGGTATGCGGTCAGCTGTCGGACTGGCTCAGGGAAGAGGACGCCCCTGCCTTGCATAGTCCCGTGGGACATCTTAATTGGGCATGGGACACAAGCTAAGGCTTGATCACCCTTTAGCTGGCCACCTTTGATGAGAGTGTTTAGTGATTAAAGGCCGAAACACCCACTGATTCGAAGGCACACTACTGAGGATGTGTCCCAAAATTGACATCTTAACCCAGTCTAAGAAATAAACCTCCCATGCCACTCTGTCAACATCACGGCAAATCTCATGCGAGTGCATTCCATCTATTGGCACAATGGACAGTTTTTTAACATCTCGTCCCGTGTTTTATGATTCTTACATATAACTACATATATATTACATATAACAACATATATATAACATATAACATATATATTACATATAACAACATATATATTACATATAACAACATATATATTACATATAACATATATATTACATATAACAACATACTCTACCAACCATATATATTATTACATATTACATATAACAACATAGACTCTACCAACTACATATATTCCAACAACTCTACCATATATATTACATATAACAACATATATATTAGATATAACAACATATATTACATACAAAATATACTCTACCAACTATATATATATTCCATTAAACAACCATATATGTTCCATATAACAACATATATATTACATTTAACAACATATATATTACATATAACATATATATTACATATAACAACATATATATTACATTTAACAACATATATATTACATATATATCCCACCTTATGCATCACCACTGTCCTTATCTCATGGTGGTCTTCAACTGCTGTGGAGGAAAATAGCATTTATTACTGAAAAGGATGTTTTGGGTGTACACTAGTTCACGCCCATTCAATGAGTTTACAGCGTTGGAACTGATGTGTCTACTATGAGGTCGAGTTACAAACCAGACATCCCATAATGGGGCGGCAGGGTAGCCTAGTGGTTAGAGCGTTGGACTAGTAACCGGAAGGTTGCAAGTTCAAAACCCCCGAGCTGACAAGGTACAAATCTGTCGTTCTGCCCCTGAACAGGCAGTTAACCCCACTGTTCCACTGTTCCTAGACCAGTTAACCCACTGTTCCTAGACCAGTTAACCCCACTGTTCCTAGACCAGTTAACCCACTGTTCCTAGACCAGTTAACCCACTGTTCCTAGACCAGTTAACCCACTGTTCCTAGACCAGTTAACCCACTGTTCCTAGACCAGTTAACCCACTGTTCCTAGACCAGTTAACCCCACTGTTCCTAGACCAGTTAACCCACTGTTCCTAGACCAGTTAACCCCACTGTTCCTAGACCAGTTAACCCCACTGTTCCTAGACCAGTTAACCCACTGTTCCTAGACCAGTTAACCCCACTGTTCCACTGTTCCTAGACCAGTTAACCCCACTGTTCCTAGACCAGTTAACCCACTGTTCCTAGACCAGTTAACCCACTGTTCCTAGACCAGTTAACCCCACTGTTCCTAGACCAGTTAACCCACTGTTCCTAGACCAGTTAACCCACTGTTCCTAGACCAGTTAACCCACTGTTCCTAGACCAGTTAACCCCACTGTTCCACTGTTCCTAGACCAGTTAACCCCACTGTTCCTAGACCAGTTAACCCACTGTTCCTAGGCCGTCATTGTAAAATAAATATAAAAAAAAATCAAAGAGTGAATCTCTCAAAGTCGTCTCCTCGCCTCTCTGTCTCCCTCTAGTGGCTAAACCTTTTTACTGTAGTTTACTTTAAGTTACTCTTTACAATGGAGTTGGTATGTTGTTTAAACACTGTGAAATATGTTACGAGTCGGCTCAATCTCACTCACAGTGGTCCTGTCCTCTCTGGCGTCTCTCTGTCTCCCCCTGGTGGTGGCTCTGGACCTCATACACAGTGGACGGGGTCAGGGTGGAGCTGTCACTACCTACGGAGTCACCACTCTGGACGACACGAACATTACAAACTTTTAGAGCAGGCGAGTTTTGACAAGAGAAAGACAAAAGCCACAGTGTGACGATAGACATGATGTGGGTGGGGAGAAGAGGCCGTGAAGCCCTCTGTTTATACCTGACTTCCACAGGAGTAGTGAACGCAGGCGGCTTTGAAGCGAGCGATCTCTAGGATCACTGTTCCACTACTGCAGCTCTGAGAGACACAGCAGAGAGATAGAGAGAAGTTAAACCTGTGTGTGTGTGTGTGTGTGTGTGTGTGTGTGTGTGTGTGTGTGTGTGTGTCAGATCAGTAGCAGAGTTCCTGTGTGGCTGCTCTCACATCCTCTGTGTGTGTGTGTGTGTGTGTGTGTGTGTGTGTGTGTGTGTGTGTGTGTGTGTGTGTGTGTGTATGTGTCAGATCAGTAGCAGAGTTCCTGTGTGGCTGCTCTCACATCCTCTGTGTGTGTGTGTGTGTGTGTGTGTGTGTGTGTGTGTGTGTGTGTGTGTGTGTGTGTGTGTGTGTGTGTGTGTGTGTGTGTCAGTTCTGTAGCAGCGCCGTCACGTGTTCTGTGTGGTTTCGCTGACTTCCTCTCTAACAACTGAGGTGTGTGTGTCAGCACGGAAACATGGTTCTGTGTGGTTGCTCTGACATCCTCTCTCTCTCTCTGTGTGTGTGTGTGTGTGTGTGTGTGTGTGTGTGTGTGTGTGTGTGTGTGTATCACACCTGTAACAGTGAGGTAACGTGTTCCTGTGTAGCTGTTCTGACATCCTCTCTGTTGACTGACAGGATCTGGTCTCCTAGAAACAGCCGTCCGTCTCCATCAGCCACACCCCCTCCAATGATCTCAGACACAAACACACCGGTGTCGTTGCTAGTGGAAACATCAACATGTCATCACAATAACATTCATGACAGTTGAGAACCAGTTGACATTTCAAAACCAGTAGATAGTTGAGAACCAGTTGACAGATCAAAACCAGTAGATAGTTGAGAACCAGTTGACAGTTCAAAACCAGTAGATAGTTGAGAACCAGTTGACAGTTCAAAACCAGTAGATAGTTGAGAACCAGATGACAGCTGAAACCAGTAGATAGTTGAGAACCAGTTGACAGCTGAAACCAGTAGATAGTTGAGAACCAGTTGACAGTTCAAAACCAGTAGATAGTTGAGAACCAGATGACAGCTGAAACCAGTAGATAGTTGAAAACCAGTTGACAGTTCAAAACTAGTAGATAGTTGAGAACCAGTTGACAGCTGAAACCAGTAGATAGTTGAGAACCAGTTGACAGTTCAAAACCAGTAGATAGTTGAGAACCAGATGACAGCTGAAACCAGTAGATAGTTGAGAACCAGTTGACAGTTCAAAACCAGTAGATAGTTGAGAACCAGTTGACAGCTGAAACCAGTAGATAGTTGAGAACCAGTTGACAGCTGAAACCAGTAGATAGTTGAGAACCAGTTGACAGTTCAAAACCAGTAGATAGTTGAGAACCAGTTGACAGTTCAAAACCAGTAGATAGTTGAGAACCAGTTGACAGTTCAAAACCAGTAGATAGTTGAGAACCAGTTGACAGTTCAAAACCAGTAGATAGTTGAGAACCAGTTGACAGTTCAAAACCAGTAGATAGTTGAGAACCAGATGACAGCTGAAACCAGTAGATAGTTCAAAACCAGTAGATAGTTGAGAACCAGATGACAGCTGAAACCAGTAGATACTTGAGAACCAGTTTA
>NC_143031.1:81735911-81745911 GCF_057628025.1 Oncorhynchus mykiss | reverse complement strand
AAGAGAGAGATCATTGACCTCATGGATTATTATGGTGGAGAACAGAGAGATCATTAACCTCATGGATTATTATGGTGAAGAGAGAGATCTTTAACCTCATGGATTATAATGGTGGAGAAGAGAGAGATCATTAACCTCATGGATTATTATGGTGGAGAAGAGAGAGATCATTAACCTCATAGATTATTATGGTGGAGAAGAGAGATCATTAACCTCATGGATTATTATGGTGGAGAAGAGAGATCATTAACCTCATGGATTATTATGGTGGAGAAGAGAGATCATTAACCTCATGGATTATTATGGTGGAGAAGAGAGATCATTGACCTCATGGATTATTATGGTGGAGAAGAGAGAGATCATTAACCTCATGGATTATTATGGTGGAGAAGAGAGAGATCATTAACCTCATGGATTATTATGGTGAAGAGAGAGATCATTAACCTCATGGATTATTATGGTGGATAAGAGAGAGATCATTAACCTCATGGATTATTATGGCCCCCTGGTGGAGAAGAGAGATCATTAACCTCATGCATTATTATGGTGGAGAAGAGAGATCATTAACCTCATGGATTATTATGGTGGAGAAGAGAGATCATTAACCTCATGGATTATTATGGTGGAGAAGAGAGATCATTAACCTCATGGATTATTATGGTGGAGAAGAGAGAGATCATTAACCTCATGGATTATTATGGTGGAGAAGAGAGAGATCATTAACCTCATGGATTATTATGGTGGAGAAGAGAGATCATTAACCTCATGGATTATTATGGTGGAGAAGAGAGATCATTAACCTCATGGATTATTATGGTGGAGAAGAGAGATCATTAACCTCATGGATTATTATGGTGGAGAAGAGAGATCATTAACCTCATGGATTATTATGGTGAAGAGAGAGATCATTAACCTCATGGATTATAATGGTGGAGATGAGAGAGATCATTAACCTCATGGATTATTATGGTGGAGAAGAGAGAGATCATTAACCTCATAGATTATTATGGTGGAGAAGAGAGATCATTAACCTCATGGATTATTATGGTGGAGAAGAGAGATCATTAACCTCATGGATTATTATGGTGGAGAAGAGAGATCATTAACCTCATGGATTATTATGGTGGAGAAGAGAGATCATTGACCTCATGGATTATAATGGTAGAGAAGAGAGAGATCATTAACCTCATGGATTATTATGGTGGAGAAGAGAGATCATTAACCTCATGGATTATTATGGTGGAGAAGAGAGATCATTGACCTCATGGATTATAATGGTAGAGAAGAGAGAGATCATTAACCTCATGGATTATTATGGTGGAGAAGAGAGATCATTAACCTCATGGATTATTATGGTGGAGAAGAGAGATCATTAACCTCATGGATTATTATGGTGGAGAAGAGAGAGATCATTAACCTCATGGGTTATTATGGTGGAGAAGAGAGAGATCATTAACCTCATGGATTATTATGGTGGAGAAGAGAGATCATTAACCTCATGGATTATTATGGTGGAGAAGAGAGATCATTAACCTCATGGATTATTATGGTGGAGAAGAGAGATCATTAACCTCATGGATTAATGTGGTGGAGAAGAGAGAGATCATTAACCTCATGGATTATTATGGTGGAGAAGAGAGAGATCATTAACCTCATGGATTATTATGGTGGAGAAGAGAGATCATTAACCTCATGGATTATTATGGTGGAGAAGAGAGAGATCATTAACCTCATGGATTATTATGGTGGAGAAGAGAGAGATCATTAACCTCATGGATTATTATGGTGGAGAAGAGAGAGATCATTAACCTCATGGATTATTATGGTGGAGAAGAGAGATCATTAACCTCATGGATTATTATGGTGGAGAAGAGAGCGATCATTGACCTCATGGATTATTATGGTGGAGAACTGAGAGATCATTAACCTCATGGATTATTATGGTGAAGAGAGAGATCATTAACCTCATGGATTATTATGGTGGAGAAGAGAGAGATCATTCACCTCATGGATTATTATGGTGGAGAAGAGAGAGATCATTAACCTCATAGATTATTATGGTGGAGAAGAGAGATCATTAACCTCATGGATTATTATGGTGGAGAAGATAGATCATTAACCTCATGGATTATTATGGTGGAGAAGAGAGATCATTAACCTCATGGATTATTATGGTGGAGAAGAGAGAGATCATTAACCTCATGGATTATTATGGTGGAGAAGAGAGAGATCATTAACCTCATGGATTATTATGGTGAAGAGAGAGAACATTAACCTCATGGATTATTATGGTGGAGAAGAGAGAGATCATTAACCTCATGGATTATTATGGCCCCCTGGTGGAGAAGAGAGATCATTAACCTCATGGATTATTATGGTGGAGAAGAGAGATCATTAACCTCATGGATTATTATGGTGGAGAAGAGAGATCATTAACCTCATGGATTATTATGGTGGAGAAGAGAGAGATCATTAACCTCATGGATTATTATGGTGGAGAAGAGAGAGATCATTAACCTCATGGATTATTATGGTGGAGAAGAGAGATCATTAACCTCATGGATTATTATGGTGGAGAAGAGAGATCATTAACCTCATGGATTATTATGGTGGAGAAGAGAGATCATTGACCTCATGGATTATTATGGTGGAGAAGAGAGAGATCATTAACCTCATGGATTATTATGGTGGAGAAGAGAGAGATCATTAACCTCATGGATTATTATGGTGAAGAGAGAGATCATTAACCTCATGGATTATTATGGTGGATAAGAGAGAGATCATTAACCTCATGGATTATTATGGCCCCCTGGTGGAGAAGAGAGATCATTAACCTCATGCATTATTATGGTGGAGAAGAGAGATCATTAACCTCATGGATTATTATGGTGGAGAAGAGAGATCATTAACCTCATGGATTATTATGGTGGAGAAGAGAGATCATTAACCTCATGGATTATTATGGTGGAGAAGAGAGAGATCATTAACCTCATGGATTATTATGGTGGAGAAGAGAGAGATCATTAACCTCATGGATTATTATGGTGGAGAAGAGAGATCATTAACCTCATGGATTATTATGGTGGAGAAGAGAGATCATTAACCTCATGGATTATTATGGTGGAGAAGAGAGATCATTAACCTCATGGATTATTATGGTGGAGAAGAGAGATCATTAACCTCATGGATTATTATGGTGAAGAGAGAGATCATTAACCTCATGGATTATAATGGTGGAGATGAGAGAGATCATTAACCTCATGGATTATTATGGTGGAGAAGAGAGAGATCATTAACCTCATAGATTATTATGGTGGAGAAGAGAGATCATTAACCTCATGGATTATTATGGTGGAGAAGAGAGATCATTAACCTCATGGATTATTATGGTGGAGAAGAGAGATCATTAACCTCATGGATTATTATGGTGGAGAAGAGAGATCATTGACCTCATGGATTATAATGGTAGAGAAGAGAGAGATCATTAACCTCATGGATTATTATGGTGGAGAAGAGAGATCATTAACCTCATGGATTATTATGGTGGAGAAGAGAGATCATTGACCTCATGGATTATAATGGTAGAGAAGAGAGAGATCATTAACCTCATGGATTATTATGGTGGAGAAGAGAGATCATTAACCTCATGGATTATTATGGTGGAGAAGAGAGATCATTAACCTCATGGATTATTATGGTGGAGAAGAGAGAGATCATTAACCTCATGGGTTATTATGGTGGAGAAGAGAGAGATCATTAACCTCATGGATTATTATGGTGGAGAAGAGAGATCATTAACCTCATGGATTATTATGGTGGAGAAGAGAGATCATTAACCTCATGGATTATTATGGTGGAGAAGAGAGATCATTAACCTCATGGATTAATGTGGTGGAGAAGAGAGAGATCATTAACCTCATGGATTATTATGGTGGAGAAGAGAGAGATCATTAACCTCATGGATTATTATGGTGGAGAAGAGAGATCATTAACCTCATGGATTATTATGGTGGAGAAGAGAGAGATCATTAACCTCATGGATTATTATGGTGGAGAAGAGAGAGATCATTAACCTCATGGATTATTATGGTGGAGAAGAGAGAGATCATTAACCTCATGGATTATTATGGTGGAGAAGAGAGATCATTAACCTCATGGATTATTATGGTGGAGAAGAGAGAGATCATTGACCTCATGGATTATTATGGTGGAGAACTGAGAGATCATTAACCTCATGGATTATTATGGTGAAGAGAGAGATCATTAACCTCATGGATTATTATGGTGGAGAAGAGAGAGATCATTCACCTCATGGATTATTATGGTGGAGAAGAGAGAGATCATTAACCTCATAGATTATTATGGTGGAGAAGAGAGATCATTAACCTCATGGATTATTATGGTGGAGAAGATAGATCATTAACCTCATGGATTATTATGGTGGAGAAGAGAGATCATTAACCTCATGGATTATTATGGTGGAGAAGAGAGAGATCATTAACCTCATGGATTATTATGGTGGAGAAGAGAGAGATCATTAACCTCATGGATTATTATGGTGAAGAGAGAGAACATTAACCTCATGGATTATTATGGTGGAGAAGAGAGAGATCATTAACCTCATGGATTATTATGGCCCCCTGGTGGAGAAGAGAGATCATTAACCTCATGGATTATTATGGTGGAGAAGAGAGATCATTAACCTCATGGATTATTATGGTGGAGAAGAGAGATCATTAACCTCATGGATTATTATGGTGGAGAAGAGAGAGATCATTAACCTCATGGATTATTATGGTGGAGAAGAGAGAGATCATTAACCTCATGGATTATTATGGTGGAGAAGAGAGAGAAAATATACTATAAAAGCTACTATTTTATTTTACCCCAGTAGAGGGTGTTCTACAGTACATCATCAGACCAGTTGGTATGTTATCCCAGTAGAGGGTGTTCTACAGTACATCATCAGACCAGTTGGTATGTTACCCCAGTAGAGGGTGTTCTACAGTACATCATCAGACCAGTTGGTATGTTACCCCAGTAGAGTACAGTACATCATCAGACCAGTTGGTATGTTACCCCAGTAGAGGGTGTTCTACAGTACATCATCAGACAAATTGGTATGTTACCCCAGTAGAGGGTGTTCTACAGTACATCATCAGACCAGTTGGTATGTTACCCCAGTAGAGGGTGTTCTACAGTACATCATCAGACCAGTTGGTATGTTATCCCAGTAGAGGGTGTTCTACAGTACATCATCAGACCAGTTGGTATGTTATCCCAGTAGAGGGTGTTCTACAGTACATCATCAGACCAGTTGGTATGTTACCCCAGTAGAGGGTGTTCTACAGTATATCATCCCGATGATGAGGCCGAGTTATGTGTGTCCTTAACAGACCTCCACGGTACACACACACGAACACACACTATATTTCTCTCTTTTTCTCTCTCTCTCTCTCTCTCTCTCTCTCGCTCTCTCGTTCTCTCTCTCACTCTTTCACTCACTCACACTCTCTCTCTCTCTCTCTCCCTATCACGATCTCTCTCTCTCTCGCTCTTTCTCGCTCTCTCTTTCTCCCATCTCTCTCTCTCTCTCTCTCTCTCTCACTGTCTCTCTTACCAGTAGCGTGTCACACCCCCCCACGATGCTGAGTCCCAGGCCCAAGTGTCCTTTACAGATCTCTATGGTGCTGTCAACGCCGGGTATTATGGGACAGCACAGGAGGTCAGGGGTCAGAGCGGAGCCCGTTGGCCAATCAGATCGCCCGCTGGAGGAGGAGGAGGCGTTCCTGGCAGTGCCGACAGAGGAGTGGGGAGGAATGGGGGGATGGGAGGTAGAGACGTGGATGGAGGGGTGGAGAAAAGAGGAGAGAGAGATGGAGGGATGGAGGGAGGAAGAGGAGGAGTCCCCAGCCATGGGTCCTTGAGTCATCTGCGCCAGAGTGGCTTTATTCCTGATCAAAACAATAACATCTCTGTTAGACATCACAGTCGCCATCTTGGAAATATAATGAAGTAATTGGTGGTCGCAGTTGATTAATTGTTCACCGTGACAACGAATAAATCCAAAATAGTTACAATGTTTCAAGCACAGTAAAATCACATGACTTTAAAACCAGTCAAATGACTTTGATATGGTTTGATTTTATTTGATACAAACTCTTCTACACGAAAAGTCCAAAAAAAGGGGGGCATCTCAACAGCGTGTCGTGTAATCCCATTTACTGTGTGGTGCGAGGTTCTATACTGTACCTGCTGAGGAGAATCTGGACTTTAGAAGGAGCACCGTTCAGGATGGCTGTAGCGTTCTGGTGACTACGACCATACAGGATCTGACCGTTGATCTACAACCAGGACATCATATATAATACTACACATTACTACTATATCTGACGGTACTGTATGTTAGTGGCTGTGGGCCTCTACAACAGTGTTGAGGAATGGCTGTAGCGTTCTGGTGACTACGACCATACAGGATCTGACCGTTGATCTACAACCAGGACATCATATATAATACTACACATTACTACTATATCTGATGGTACTGTATGTTAGGGGCTGTGGTCCTCTACAACAGTGTTGAGGAATGGCTGTAGTGATCTGGTGACTATCACCGTACAGGATCGACACATCGTGGAGTGCCTGGACACCGCCCTTAGCCGTGGTAGATTGGCCATATACCACAAACCCCCGAGGTGCCTTATTGCTATTATAAACATCCTAAATATATGGGGGGGGGGGGGTTGGTGGGATTTAATCATAGAGGTGGATAGAGGGTCCTTTGTATCTGGCTATCATAGAGGTGGATAGAGGGTCCTTCTTTGTATCTGGCTATCATAGAGGTGGATAGAGGGTCCTTCTTTGTATCTGGCTATCATAGAGGTGGATAGAGGGTCCTTCTTTGTATCTGGCTATCATAGAGGTGGATAGAGGATCCTTCTTTGTATCTGGCCATCATAGAGGTGTCATAGAGGGTCCTTCTTTGTATCTGGCCATCATAGAGTTGTCATAGAGGGTCCTTCTTTGTATCTGTGCCATCCTGTATTCTGTGACAGCATGGGCAGCTCCATTCACGGCTGTCTGCATTGAAACTTCTATGAGTCATTAAAACAAACTGAAAGAGGGGCATACTGCCACCTGCAGTGTGGTGTCTCTTTCTCTAATCTCTCTCACACACACTGACTCACCTCCAGTAGCTCATCTCCCACGCGTATCCGTCCGTCTCGCCCCGCCGCCCCCTGGGGGTCGACCCCGGCCACGTAGACGCCGAGGTGGGCTCTGGAACCATCCCTGTCCTCGGTCAGGCTGAGACCCAGACCAGGAACCAGACCCTGTCCCGGGGCCTCGGTGCTAGTGACTCCACGGGGACTCTTCTCCAGTTCTATCATATGGAGCTCACCTGGCAGACCTCCATACCTGGACATCATCTTCTCTGTGTGGGGGGGGGACGGGGGGGGGGCGGGGGGGACGACAGAGAGGAAGCAGTAGCGATATAGAGAAAGAGAGAGAGAATCAACGTCATATTGCTTATTCTGGTTCAGTGTCTAGGACACTAGTGCTTATTCTGGTTCAATCCCCTCCTGTCAGTGTCTAGGAGACTAGTGGTTATTCTGGTTCAATCCCCTCCTGTCAGTGTCTAGGAGACTAGTGCTTATTCTGGTTCAATCCCCTCCTGTCAGTGTCTAGGAGACTAGTGCTTATTCTGGTTCAATCCCCTCCTGTCAGTGTCTAGGAGACTAGTGGTTATTCTGGTTCAATCCCCTCCTGTCAGTGTCTAGGAGACTAGTGCTTATTCTGGTTCAATCCCCTCCTGTCAGTGTCTAGGAGACTAGTGGTTATTCTGGTTCAATCCCCTCCTGTCAGTGTCTAGGAGACTAGTGGTTATTCTGGTTCAATCCCCTCCTGTCAGTGTCTAGGAGACTAGTGGTTATTCTGGTTCAGTGTCTAGGAGACTAGTGCTTATTCTGGTTCAATCCCCTCCTGTCAGTGTCTAGGACACTAGTGCTTATTCTGGCAGGCCTATAGTGATGTGTGTGATGTGTGTGTGTGTGTGTGTGTGTGTGTGTGTGTGTGTGTGTGTGTGTGTGTGTGTGTGTGTGTGTGTGTGTGTGCGGCGTGTGTGTGCGTGCGCGCTCGTATGTGTAACCCACTCCAGCCGTCGTCTTCTGTGTCTCTCCGTGTGATTGGTGCAGAGACAGTTGTGGGGCTTCTCCTGACCGTCCTATTGGCTGTCGGCTGAAGACGCGGGGACAAACACAGGAAAACAGGGTGTGTTCAAAACAAACACACCCCATATAGATATACACATGTAGACAAGTCTGTATTAGTGGTAGTGAGAGGCTGTATAAGTGCAGTATATGAAAACAGGGTATGTCTGTTTTTAAGGGTTATGGTTAGGGGGGGGCACACACAGTCTCACACACAGGTGTACAAACCTTAAAGGGAGTAGGGGTGAAGGGGTTGGCGGGGGAGAGACTAAGGAACAGACCACTGTGACTCTCTGGCATCTATATACAGGGCCACACAGGGAATACACACCACATACAGAGTACAGAGTACAGACTTATAAAGGTATAGTTCTGTCTCTATGATGAAAACACATGGGAATCAACAACACAGCCTAGACGTGACACAAGTACAAAGAGCTGGATAGAATATGCACCTGTTTTAGCAATTGACAGCATCATTGATGTGCCCTCTAGCCAACTCTATGTTTCTAGTGAACAAAACATAGAGTTGCACAGCTGTTCTATATTCTAACATCAAATGCTATGGTACATAGATCCACATTCTACACAGAATATATATATCTTATTCTAATACAAACCCTGTTGTTCGGTGAGTCCCTGTGTGATGCTGAGGCTTGTCTCTCATGGTTGGAGAGCACAGGAGAGGACTGCCGGGGAGAAGATATGAAACACAGAAGAGAGAGAGAGAGAGAGAGAGAGAGAGAGAGAGACAGAGAGAGAGAGAGAGAGAGAGAGAGAGAGAGAGAGACAGAGAGACAGAGAGAGAGAGAGAGAGAGAGAGAGAGAGAGAGAGACAGAGAGAGAGAGAGAGAGAGAGAGAGAGACAGAGACAGAGAGAGAGACAGAGAGACAGAGAGAGAGAGAGAGACAGACAGAGAGAGAGAGAGAGACGTCACATGATATCAGAGGACTTGTATGTGTGTGCATGCGTACATGTGAGTGGCAGTTCTAAACTAAACCGACCTGTGATTTGTGTTGTCCAGTCTGTACCAGGAAGACAACAGGGTCTCCAGCACTACGGATGGCCTCCACTGCCTGCTCATGGCTGGCATCTCTCAGATCCACGCCTCCTACCTGATCAATCAGAAATAAATCAACCAATCAAATGCATTCCCGAAGCCCTTTTTACATCAGCAGTGCATTACAGTTAATCGGCCTAGACTTCAAAGAGCAAGCAGAAGAAGATGTAGAAGAAGCAGAAGAAGAAGAAGAATAAGAAGAAGAAGAAGAAGAATAAGAAGAAAAATAAGAAGAATCAGAAGAAGAAGAAGAAGTAGAAGAAGAAGAAGAAGTAGAAGAAGCAGAAAAATATGTAGAAGAAGAAGCAGAAGGAGCAGGAGAAGAAGTAGAAGAAGATGTAGAAGAAGAATCAGAAGCAGAAGAAGAAGCAGAAGAAGTAGAAGCAGAAGAATAAAAAGCAGAAGAAGAAGATGAAGAATCAGAAGAAGTAGAAGAAGAATCAGAAGAAGAATCAGAAGAAGAAGTAGAAGAAGAAGTAGAAGAAGAAGTAGAAGAAGAAGTAGAATAAGAATCAGAAGAAGAATCAGAAGCAGAAGAAGAAATAGAAGAAGAAGCAGAAGAAGAAGCAAAGGAAGAAGCAGAAGAAGAAATAGAAGAAGAAGTAGAAGAAGAATCAGAAGAAGAATCAGAAGAAGAATCAGAAGAAGAATCAGAAGAAGAATCAGAAGAAGAATCAGAAGAAGAAGAAGAAATAGAAGAAGAAGTAGAAGAAGAAGTAGAAGAAGAAGCAG
>NC_143031.1:81680911-81730911 GCF_057628025.1 Oncorhynchus mykiss | reverse complement strand
AGGTAGGGGGAGGAGAGAGGGGGAGGGGGAGGAAGAGAGAGGGGAGGAAGAGGGAGGGGGAGGAGAGAGGGGAGGAGAGAGGAAGAGGGAGGGGGAGGAGAGAGGGAGGGGGAGGAGAGAGGGAGGGGGAGGAGAGAGGGGGAGGGGGAGGAGAGAGAGGGAGGGGGAGGAGAGAGGGAGGGGGAGGAAGAGAGAGGGAGGGGGGGTGAGAGAGAGGGAGGGGGGAAGAGAGAGAGGGGGGGTGAGAGAGAGGGAGGGGGGAAGAGAGAGAGGGAGGGGGGAAGAGAGAGAGGGAGGGGGGAAGAGAGAGAGGGAGGGGGGAAGAGAGAGAGGGGGGGTGAGAGAGAGGGGAGGAAGAGAGAGGGAGGGGAGGAAGAGAGAGGGAGGGGGGAGGAGAGAGAGGGAGGGGGGGGGGAGAGAGAGGGGAGGAAGAGAGAGGGAGGGGAGGGAGAGAGAGGGAGGGGGGTGAGAGAGAGGTAGGGGGGGTGAGAGAGAGGGAGGGGGGAAGAAAGAGAGGGAGGGGGATGAGAGAGATGGAGGGGGGAAGAGAGTGAGGGAGGGGGGTGAGAGAGAGGGAGGTACTGAGCTCTATAGGTGAGTCTAAAAATAGCCTTCTATACCACATGAATGTTAAAAAATACGTTTTGTGGCCTACATCCCAGCCTGTGTCAGATCCGGCCGTGACCGGGAGTCCCATAGGGCGGCGCACATTTGGCCCAGCGTTATCCGGGTTAGGGGAGCATTTGGCAGGGGGGTGGGGCTTTTCTTGGCTCATCGCTCTCTAGTGACTCCTTGTGGCGGGCCGGGCGCCTGCAGGCTGACAGTGTTTCCTCTGACACATTGGTGCGGCTGACCTCCGGGTTCAGCGGTTGGGTGTTAAGGAGCGAGGTTTGGCGGGTCATGTTTCAGACGACGCATGGCTTGACCTTCGCTTGAGGCTGAAGGGTTGAGGCTGAAGAAAGGAGCCTAAGACTCAGTGTAGGGTTGAGGTGGAGCTATAAGTCTCAGTGTAGGGTTGAGGTGGAGCCTTAAGACTCAGTGTAGGGTTGAGGTGGAGCTATAAGGCTCAGTGTAGGATTGAGGTTGAGCTATAAGGCTCAATGTAGGGTTGAGGTGGAGCTTTAAGGCACAGTGTAGGGTTGTGGTGGAGCTATAAGGCTCAGTGTAGGGTTGAGGTGGAGCCTTAAGACTCAGTGTAGGGTTGAGGTGGAGCTATAAGGCTCAGTGTAGGATTGAGGTGGAGCCTTAAGACTCAGTGTAGGGTTGTGGTGGAGCTATAAGGCTCAGTGTAGGGTTGAGGTGGAGCCTTAAGACTCAGTGTAGGGTTGAGGTGGAGCTATAAGGCTCAGTGTAGGATTGAGGTTGAGCTATAAGGCTCAATGTAGGGTTGAGGTGGAGCTTTAAGGCACAGTGTAGGGTTGTGGTGGAGCTATAAGGCTCAGTGTAGGGTTGAGGTGGAGCCTTAAGACTCAGTGTAGGGTTGTGGTGGAGCTATAAGTCTCAGTGTAGGGTTGAGGTGGAGCCTTAAGACTCAGTGTAGGGTTGAGGTGGAGCTATAAGGCTCAGTGTAGGATTGAGGTTGAGCTATAAGGCTCAATGTAGGGTTGAGGTGGAGCTTTAAGGCTCAGTGTAGGGTTGTGGTGGAGCTATAAGGCTCAGTGTAGGGTTGAGGTGGAGCCTTAAGACTCAGTGTAGGGTTGAGGTGGAGCTATAAGGCTCAGTGTAGGGTTGAGGTTGAGCTATAAGGCTCAATGTAGGGTTGTGGTGGAGCTTTAAGGCTCAGTGTAGGGTTGTGGTGGAGCTATAAGGCTCAGTGTAGGGTTGAGGTGGAGCCTTAAGACTCAGTGTAGGATTGAGGTGGAGCCTTAAGACTCAGTGTAGGGTTGAGGTGGAGCCTTAAGACTCAGTGTAGGGTTGAGGTGGAGCCTTAAGACTCAGTGTAGGGTTGAGGTGGAGCCTTAAGACTCAGTGTAGGTTTGAGGCTGAAGAAAGGAGCATTAAGACTCAGTGTAGGGTTGAGGTGGAGCCTTAAGACTCAGTGTAGAGTTGAGGTGGAGACTTAAGACTCAGTGTAGGGTTGAGGTGGAGCATTAAGACTCAGTGTAGGGTTGAGGTGGAGCTATAAGGCTCAGTGTAGGGTTGAGGTGGAGCATTAAGACTCAGTGTAGGGTTGAGGTGGAGCTATAAGGCTCAGTGTAGGGTTGAGGTGGAGCATTAAGACTCAGTGTAGGGTTGAGGTGGAGCTATAAGGCTCAGTGTAGGGTTGAGGTGGAGCATTAAGACTCAGTGTAGGGTTGAGGTGGAGCCTTAAGACTCAGTGTAGGGTTGAGGTGGAGCCTTAAGACTCAGTGTAGGGTTGAGGTGGAGCCTTAAGACTCAGTGTAGGGTTGAGGTGGAGCCTTAAGACTCAGTGTAGGTTTGAGGCTGAAGAAAGGAGCATTAAGACTCAGTGTAGGGTTGAGGTGGAGCCTTAAGACTCAGTGTAGAGTTGAGGTGGAGACTTAAGACTCAGTGTAGGGTTGAGGTGGAGCATTAAGACTCAGTGTAGGGTTGAGGTGGAGCTATAAGGCTCAGTGTAGGGTTGAGGTGGAGCATTAAGACTCAGTGTAGGGTTGAGGTGGAGCTATAAGGCTCAGTGTAGGGTTGAGGTGGAGCATTAAGACTCAGTGTAGGGTTGAGGTGGAGCCTTAAGACTCAGTGTAGGATTGAGGTGGAGCCTTAAGACTCAGTGTAGGGTTGAGGTGGAGCCTTAAGACTCAGTGTAGGGTTGAGGTGGAGCCTTAAGACTCAGTGTAGGGTTGAGGTGGAGCCTTAAGACTCAGTGTAGGTTTGAGGCTGAAGAAAGGAGCATTAAGACTCAGTGTAGGGTTGAGGTGGAGCCTTAAGACTCAGTGTAGAGTTGAGGTGGAGACTTAAGACTCAGTGTAGGGTTGAGGTGGAGCATTAAGACTCAGTGTAGGGTTGAGGTGGAGCTATAAGGCTCAGTGTAGGGTTGAGGTGGAGCATTAAGACTCAGTGTAGGGTTGAGGTGTAGCTTTAAGACTCAGTGTAGGGTTGAGGTTGAAGAAAGGAGCTTTAAGAGTCAGTGTAGGGTTGAGGCTGAAGAAAGCGCTCGAGCAAGCAAGGGTTTGAGATAGGGTTGGAAGCTTACCTTTGGATTGGAGCTGTGGCTGAGAGACCGAGGCCGGGGTTGACGCTAGAGCTGGGGTAAGGGTTGAGGCTAGAGCTAGGGTAAGGGTTGAGGTTAGGGTTGGAGTTAGGGCTTTATGTTTATTGTTATTTGTTTCAGTTTCAAGACGGGATCTTACCTCTTGTCTGGGGGTGGGGGTCTGGGTGGGCCTTTGGTTGGCGTTGAGGCTGGAGCTGTACTTGTAGCTGATACTACAGGTTTGGGTAGATAAGGGCCTTGAGGCCTTGGGGCTGTAGCTGGACCTGGAGTTGGGACTGTTGAGGCTGTATCTGGGGCTCCAGGAGGGGTAGGGGAAGGGGTCGGACCTCCAGGGGGGGTAGGGGAAGGGGTCAGACCTCCAGGAGGGGTAGGGGAAGGGGTCAGACCTCCAGGAGGGGTAGGGGAAGGGGTCGGACCTCCAGCAGGGGTAGGGGAGGGTGTCAGGGGGCAGGGTGAGGGGCCGTCCACCATGATGGATGACAGAGGCTGCTGGGCCATAGAGGCACGGTGCTCCTCTACCAGAAACGAAGGGATGAATGTCACACTGTGGAGTGAAAGGTAAAATAAAGAGAGAGAGAGAGAGAGAGAGAGAGAGAGAGAAAGAAAGAAAGAGAGAGAGATGAGCGAGTGAGTTGATAGAGAGAGACGTAGTTAATGTAGGTATGTGTCTGTGTTTGTGTCATTTAGACAAAAGTCCTAAGATAGTTAAAAACTAGACAATAATGGAGCTGATCATTACAAACATATTGAAATTATGATGATTCATACTGGACAATAAAGGATACTGGATATTATAGGATACTGGATATTAAAGGATACTGGATATTAAAGGATACTGGACATTAAAGGATTCTGGATATTAAAGGATACTGGATATTAAAGGACATTAAAGTATATTAATAAAGGATACTGGATATTAAAGGATACTGGACATTAAAGGATACTGGATATTAAAGGATATTAAAGGATATTAAAGGATACTGGACATTAAAGGATACTGGATATTAAAGGATACTGGATATTAAAGGATATTGGATATTAAAGGATATTAATTAAAGGATACTGGACATTAAAGGATACTGGAAATTAAAGGATACTGTATATTAAAGGATATTAAAGGATACTGGATATTAAAGGATATTAAAGGATACTGGATATTAAAGGATATTAAAGGATACTGGATATTAAAGGAAACTGTATATTAAAGGATATTAAAGGATACTGGACATGAAAGGATACTGGATATTAAAGGATATTAAAGGATACTGGATATTAAAGGATATTAAAGGATACTGGATATTAAAGGATACTGGATATTAAAGGATATTAAAGGATACTGGACATTAAAGGATATTAAAGGATATTAAAGGATATTAAAGGATACTGGACATTAAAGGATATTAAAGGATACTGGATATTAAAGGATACTAGATATTAAAGGATACTAGATATTAGATATTAAAGGATACTGGATATTAAAGGATACTAGATATTAAAGGATACTAGATATTAAAGGATACTAGATATTAAAGGATACTGGATATTAAAGGATACTAGATATTAAAGGATACTAGATATTAAAGGATATTAGATATTAAAGGATACTAGATATTAAAGGATACTAGATATTAAAGGATACTGGATATTAAAGGATACTGGATATTAAATGATAATGGATATTAAAGGATACTGGATATTAAAGGATACTGGATATTAAAGGATATTAAAGGATACTGGATATTAAAGGATACTAGATATTAAAGGATACTAGATATTAAAGGATACTGGATATTAAAGGATACTGGATATTAAAGGATACTGGATATTAAAGGATACTGGATATTAAAGGATACTGGATATTAAAGGATAATGGATATTAAAGGATAATGAATATTAAAGGATACTGGATATTAAAGGATAATGTATATTTAAGGATAATGGATATTAAAGGATACTGGATATTAAAGGATAATGGATATTAAAGGATACTGGATATTAAAGGATACTGGATATTAAATTATATTAAAGGATACTGGATATTAAAGGATATTAAAGGATACTGGATATTAAAGGATACTAGATATCAAAGGATACTGGATATTAAAGGATACTGGATATTAAAGGATATTAAAGGATACTGGATATTAAAGGATATTAAAGGATACTGGATATTAAAGGATACTGGATATTAAAGGATACTGGACATTAAAGGATACTGGATATTAAAGGATACTGGACATTAAAGGATACTGGACATTAAAGGATACTGGACATTAAAGGATACTGGACATTAAAGGATACTGGATATTAAAGGATACTGGACATTAAAGGATATTAAATGATATTAAAGGATACTGGATATTAAAGGATACTGGATATTAAAGGATATTAAAGGATACTGGACATTAAAGGATATTAAAGGATATTAAAGGATACTGGACATTAAAGGATACTGGATATTAAAGGATACTGGATATTAAAGGATCCTGGATATTAAAGGATATTAAAGGATACTGGACATTAAAGGATATTAAAGGATATTAAAGGATACTGGATATTAAAGGATACTGGATATTAAAGGATACTGGATAATAAAGGATATTAAAGGATACTGGACATTAAAGGATATTAAAGGATACTGGACATTAAAGGATACTGGATATTAAAGGATACTGGATATTAAAGGATACTGGATATTAAAGGATACTGTATATTAAAGGATACTGGATATTAAAGGATATTAAAGGATACTGGATATTAAAGGATACTGGATATTAAAGGATACTGAACATTAAAGGATACTGGATATTAAAGGATACTGGACATTAAAGGATACTGGACATTAAAGGATACTGGACATTAAAGGATACTGGATATTAAAAGATACTGGATATTAAAGGATATTAAAGGATATTAAAGGATACTGGATATTAATGGATTCTGGACATTAAAGGATATTAAAGGATATTAAAGGATACTGGATATTAAAGGATACTGGATATTAAAGGATATTAAAGGATACTGGACATTAAAGGATATTAAAGGATATTAAAGGGTACTGGATATTAAAGGATACTGGATATTAAAGGATACTGGATATTAAAGGATACTGGATATTAAAGGATACTGGATATTAAAGGATACTGGATAATAAAGGATATTAAAGGATACTGGACATTAAAGGATATTAAAGGGTACTGGGCATTAAAGGATACTGGATATTAAAGGATACTGGATATTAAAGGATACTGGATATTAAAGGATACTGGATATTAAAGGATATTAAAGGATACTGGATATTAAAGGATACTGGATATTAAAGGATATTAAAGGATACTGGACATTAAAGGATATTAAAGGATATTAAAGGATACTGGATATTAAAGGATACTGGATATTAAAGGACACTGGATATTAAAGGATACTGGATAATAAAGGATATTAAAGGATACTGGACATTAAAGGATATTAAAGGATACTCGACATTAAAGGATACTGAATATTAAAGGATACTGGATATTAAAGGATACTGGATATTAAAGGATACTGGATATTAAAGGATACTGGATATTAAAGGATATTAAAGGATACTGGATATTAAAGGATACTGGATATTAAAGGATATTAAAGGATACTGGACATTAAAGGATATTAAAGGATATTAAAGGATACTGGATATTAAAGGATATTAAAGGATACTGGACATTAAAGGATACTGGATATTAAAGGATACTGGACATTAAAGGATACTGGATATTAAAGGATACTGGACATTAAATTATACTGGATAATAAAGGATATTAAAGGATACTGGACATTAAAGGATATTAAAGGATACTGGACATTAAAGGATACTGGATATTAAAGGATACTGGATATTAAAGGATATTAAAGGATACTGGATATTAAAGGATACTGGATATTAAAGGATATTAAAGGATACTGGACATTAAAGGATATTAAAGGATACTGGACATTAAATGATACTGGATATTAAAGGATACTGGATATTAAAGGACATTAAATGATACTGGATATTAAAGGATACTGGATATTAAAGGACATTAAATGATACTGGATATTAAAGGATACTGGATATTAAAGGATACTGGACATTAAAGGATATTAAAGGATACTGGACATTAAAGGATACTGGATATTAAAGGATACTGGATATTAAAGGATATTAAAGGATACTGGACATTAAAGGATACTGGATATTAAAGGATACTGGATATTAAAGGATACTGGACATTAAAGGATACTGGATATTAAAGGATACAGGACATTAAATAATACTGGATATTAAAGGATACTAGATATTAAAGGATACTGGATATTAAAGGATACTGGACATTAAAGGATACTGGACATTAAAGGATACTGGATATTAAAGGATACTGGATATTAAAGGATATTAAAGGATACCGGATATAAAAGGATACTGGATATTAAAGGATACTGGATATTAAAGGATACTGGATATTAAAGGATATTAAAGGATACTGGATATTAAAGGATATTAAAGGATACCGGACATTAAAGGATACTGGATATTGAAGGATACTGGATATTAAAGGATATTAAAGGATACTGGATATTAAAGGATACTGGATATTAAAGGATACTGGACATTAAAGGATACTGGATATTAAAGGATACTGGACATTAAATTATACTGGATAATAAAGGATATTAAAGGATACTGGACATTAAAGGATATTAAAGGATACTGGACATTAAAGGATACTGGATATTAAAGGATACTGGATATTAAAGGATATTAAAGGATACTGGATATTAAAGGATACTGGATATTAAAGGATATTAAAGGATACTGGACATTAAAGGATATTAAAGGATACTGGACATTAAAGGATACTGGATATTAAAGGATACAGGACATTAAATAATACTGGATATTAAAGGATACTAGATATTAAAGGATACTGGATATTAAAGGATACTGGACATTAAAGGATACTGGACATTAAAGGATACTGGATATTAAAGGATACTGGATATTAAAGGATATTAAAGGATACCGGATATAAAAGGATACTGGATATTAAAGGATACTGGATATTAAAGGATACTGGATATTAAAGGATATTAAAGGATACTGGATATTAAAGGATATTAAAGGATACCGGACATTAAAGGATACTGGATATTGAAGGATACTGGATATTAAAGGATATTAAAGGATACTGGATATTAAAGGATACTGGATATTAAAGGATATTAAAGGATACTGGACATTAAAGGATATTAAAGGATACTGGACATTAAAGGATACTGGATATTAAAGGATACTGGATATTAAAGGACATTAAATGATACTGGATATTAAAGGATACTGGATATCAAAGGATATTAAAGGATACTGGACATTAAAGGATATTAAAGGATATTAAAGGATACTGGATATTAAAGGATACTGGACATTAAAGGATACTGGATATTAAAGGATACAGGACATTAAATAATACTGGATATTAAAGGATACTAGATATTAAAGGATACTGGATATTAAAGGATACTGGACATTAAAGGATACTGGACATTAAAGGATACTGGATATTAAAGGATACTGGATATTAAAGGATATTAAAGGATACCGGATATAAAAGGATACTGGATATTAAAGGATACTGGATATTAAAGGATACTGGATATTAAAGGATATTAAAGGATACTGGATATTAAAGGATATTAAAGGATACCGGACATTAAAGGATACTGGATATTGAAGGATACTGGATATTAAAGGATATTAAAGGATACTGGATATTAAAGGATATTAAAGGATACTGGATATTAAAGGATACTGGATATTAAAGGATATTAAAGGATACTGGACATTAAAGGATATTAAAGGATATTAAAGGATACTGGATATTAAATGATACTGGATATTAAAGGATACTGGACATTAAAGGATACTTGACGACATTAAAGGATATTAAAGGATACTTGCTATTAAAGGATACTGGATATTAAAGGATACTGGATATTAAAGGATACTGGATATTAAAGGATACTGGATATTAAAGGATATTAAAGGATACTGGATATTAAAGGATACTGGACATTAAAGGATATTAAAGGATACTGGATATTAAAGGATATTAAAGGATACTGGATATCAAAGGATATTAAAGGATACTGGACATTAAAGGATATTAAAGGATACTGGATATTAAAGGATACTGGACATTAAAGGATACTGGATATTAAAGAATACTGGACATTAAAGGATATTAAAGGATACTGGATATTAAAGGATATTAAAGGATACTGGACATTAAAGGATACTGGATATTAAAGAATACTGGACATTAAAGGATATTAAAGGATACTGGATATTAAAGGATATTAAAGGATACTGGATATTAAAGGATATTGCAGATTATTAAAGGATACTGGACATTAAAGGATACTGGATATTAAAGGATACTGGACATTAAAGGATACTGGATATTAAAGGATACTGGACATTAAAGGATACTGGATATTAAAGGATACTGGACATTAAAGGATACTGGATATTAAAGGATACAGGACATTAAATGATACTGGATATTAAAGGATACTAGATATTAAAGGATACTGGATATTAAAGGATACTGGACATTAAAGGATACTGGACATTAAAGGATACTGGATATTAAAGGATACTGGATATTAAAGGATATTAAAGGATACCGGATATAAAAGGATACTGGATATTAAAGGATACTGGATATTAAAGGATACTGGATATTAAAGGATACTGGATATTAAAGGATATTAAAGGATACTGGACATTAAAGGATACTGGATATTAAAGGATACTGGATATTAAAGGATATTAAAGGATACTGGATATTAAAGGATATTAAAGGATACTGGATATTAAAGGATACTGGATATTAAAGGATATTAAAGGATACTGGACATTAAAGGATATTAAAGGATATTAAAGGATACTGGATATTAAATGATACTGGATATTAAAGGATACTGGACATTAAAGGATACTTGACGACATTAAAGGATATTAAAGGATACTTGATATTAAAGGATACTGGATATTAAAGGATACTGGATATTAAAGGATACTGGATATTAAAGGATATTAAAGGATACTGGATATTAAAGGATACTGGACATTAAAGGATATTAAAGGATACTGGATATTAAAGGATATTAAAGGATACTGGATATTAAAGGATATTAAAGGATACTGGACATTAAAGGATATTAAAGGATACTGGATATTAAAGGATACTGGACATTAAAGGATACTGGATATTAAAGGATACTGGACATTAAAGGATATTAAAGGATATTAAAGGATACTGGATATTAAAGGATACTGGATATTAAAGGATACTGGATATTAAAGGATATTAAAGGATACTGGATATTAAAGGATATTAAAGGATACTGGACATTAAAGGATACTGGATATTAAAGGATACTGGATATTAAAGGATACTAGATATTAAAGGATACTGGATATTAAAGGATACTGGATATTAAAGGATATTAAAGGATACTGGACATTAAAGGATATTAAAGGATACTGGATATTAAAGGATACTGGATATTAAAGGATACTGGATATTAAATGATACTGGATATTAAAGGATATTAAAGGATACCGGATATAAAAGGATACTGGATATTAAAGGATACTGGATATTAAAGGATACTGGATATTAAAGGATATTAAAGGATACCGGATATAGAAGGATACTGGATATAAAAGGATACTGGATATTAAAGGATACTGGATATTAAAGGATACTGGATATTAAAGGATATTAAAGGATACTGGATATTAAAGGATATTAAAGGATACTGGACATTAAAGGATACTGGATATTAAAGGATACTGGATATTAAAGGATATTAAAGGATACTGGATATTAAAGGATATTAAAGGATACTGGATATTAAAGGATACTGGATATTAAAGGATATTAAAGGATACTGGACATTAAAGGATATTAAAGGATATTAAAGGATACTGGATATTAAATGATACTGGATATTAAAGGATACTGGACATTAAAGGATACTTGACGACATTAAAGGATATTAAAGGATACTTGATATTAAAGGATACTGGATATTAAAGGATACTGGATATTAAAGGATACTGGATATTAAAGGATACTGGACATTAAAGGATATTAAAGGATACTGGATATTAAAGGATATTAAAGGATACTGGATATTAAAGGATATTAAAGGATACTGGACATTAAAGGATATTAAAGGATACTGGATATTAAAGGATACTGGACATTAAAGGATACTGGATATTAAAGGATACTGGACATTAAAGGATATTAAAGGATACTGGATATTAAAGGATATTAAAGGATACTGGATATTAAAGGATACTGGATATTAAAGGATACTGGATATTAAAGGATACTAGATATTAAAGGATACTGGATATTAAAGGATACTGGATATTAAAGGATATGAAAGGATACTGGACATTAAAGGATATTAAAGGATACTGGATATTAAAGGATACTGGATATTAAAGGATACTGGATATTAAATGATACTGGATATTAAAGGATATTAAAGGATACTGGATATTAAAGGATACTGGACATTAAAGGATATTAAAGGATATTAAAGGATATTAAAGGATACTGGATATTAAAGGATCCTGGACATTAAAGGACATTAAAGGATACTGTATATTAAAGGATACTGGACATTAAAGGATACTAGATATTAAAGGATACTGGATATTAAAGGATACTGGACATTAAAGGATACTGGATATTAAAGGATACTGGACATTAAAGGATACTAGATATTAAAGGATACTGGACATTAAAGGATATTAAAGGATACTGGACATTAAAGGATATTAAAGGATACTGGACATTAAAGGATATTAAAGGATATTAAAGGATACTGGATATTAAAGGATATTAAAGGATATTAAAGGATACTGGATATTAAAGGATATTAAAGGATACTGGACATTAAAGGATACTGGACATTAAAGGATACTGGACATTAAAGGACTAGGAAAGACAGGAGAGTTTGGATTCAGCATTTTGGTTCTGAGGGTGTGTCCTGGTCAACTCCTATCTGGACCTATAACAGAACTCCTCTGCATCACGACTCCAGCCACAGTGTTGGTCAGGTCAGGTTGGTGGCTGGTGTGAATGTCTATATATACAGTAGACTGTAGGTGTGTGTTACCTCATATCTGAACCTATAACAGAGTGTCTCCTCAGCATGGCTCTGCACATAGCGTTGGTCAGGTTGGTGGCTGGTGTGAATGTCTATATATACAGTAGACTGTAGGTGTGTGTTACCTCATATCTGAACCTATAACAGAGTGTCTCCGCAGCATGGCTCTGCACATAGCGTTGGTCAGGTTGGTGGTGGGTTCTCCGTTAACAGCCAGGATAGTGTCCCCGACGCCCAGCCTCCCGTCCTGACAGACAGACCCTCCACGGACCACTGACCGGATCAACATCCCTGAGCCATCCTTCATAGCACTCACTGTCAGGCCTGTTAACACACACACACATACACCTGTAGTAACACTCACTGTCAGGCCTGTTAACACACACACACATACATACAGTGCCTTGCGAAAGTATTCGGCCCCCTTGAACTTTGAGACCTTTTGCCACATTTCAGGCTTCAAACATAAAGATATAAAACTGTATTTTTTTGTGAAGAATCAACAACAAGTGGGACACAATCATGAAGTGGAACGACATTTATTGGATATTTCAAACTTTTTTAACAAATCAAAAACTGAAAAATTGGGCGTGCAAAATTATTCAGCCCCCTTAAGATAATACTTTGTAGCGCCACCTTTTGCTGCGATTACAGCTGTAAGTCGCTTGGGGTATGTCTCTATCAGTTTTGCACATCGAGAGACTGACATTTTTTTCCCATTCCTCCTTGCAAAACAGCTCGAGCTCAGTGAGGTTGGATGGAGAACATTTGTGAACAGCAGTTTTCAGTTCTTTCCACAGATTCTCGATTGGATTCAGGTCTGGACTTTGACTTGGCCATTCTAACACCTGGATATGTTTATTTTTGAACCATTCCATTGTAGATTTTGCTTTATGTTTTGGATCAATGTCTTGTTGGAAGACAAATCTCCGTCCCAGTCTCAGGTCTTTTGCAGACTCCATCAGGTTTTCTTCCAGAATGGTCCTGTATTTGGCTCCATCCATCTTCCCATCAGGCCCAAACCATGATGCTGCCACCACCATGTTTGACAGTGGGGATGGTGTGTTCAGGGTGATGAGCTGTGTTGCTTTTACGCCAAACATAACGTTTTGCATTGTTGCCAAAAAGTTCAATTTTGCTTTCATCTGACCAGAGCACCTTCTTCCACATGTTTGGTGTGTCTCCCAGGTGGATTGTGGTAAACTTTAAACAACACTTTTTATGGATATCTTTAAGAAATGGCTTTCTTCTTGCCACTCTTCCATAAAGGCCAGATTTGTGCAATATACGACTGATTGTTGTCCTATGGACAGAGTCTCCCACCTCAGCTGTAGATCTCTGCAGTTCATCCAGAGTGATCATGGGCCTCTTGGCTGCATCTCTGATCAGTCTTCTCCTTGTATGAGCTGAAAGTTTAGAGGGACGGCCAGGTCTTGGTAGATTTGCAGTGGTCTGATACTCCTTCCATTTCAATATTATCGCTTGCACAGTGCTCCTTGGGATGTTTAAAGCTTGGGAAATATTTTTGTATCCAAATCCGGCTTTAAACTTCTTCACAACAGTATTTCGGACCTGCCTGGTGTGTTCCTTGTTCTTCATGATGCTCTCTGCGCTTTTAACGGACCTCTGAGACTATCACAGTGCAGGTGCATTTATACGGAGACTTGATTACACACAGGTGGATTGTATTTATCATCATTAGTCATTTAGGTCAACATTGGATCATTCAGAGATCCTCACTGAACTTCTGGAGAGAGTTTGCTGCACTGAAAGTAAAGGGGCTGAATAATTTTGCACGCCCAATTTTTCAGTTTTTGATTTGTTAAAAAAGTTTGAAATATCCAATAAATGTCGTTCCACTTCATGATTGTGTCCCACTTGTTGTTGATTCTTCACAAAAAAATACAGTTTTATATCTTTATGTTTGAAGCCTGAAATGTGGCAAATGGTCGCAAAGTTCAAGGGGGCCGAATACTTTCGCAAGGCACTGTACCTGTAGTAACACTCACTGTCAGGCCTGTTAACACACACACACATATATATATATATATACCTGTAGTCACATTACAACACATTACAACACATATACCTGTAGTCACATTACAACACATTACAACACATATACCTGTAGTTACACTACAACACATATACCTGTAGTTACACTACAGCACATATACCTGTAGTCACACTACAACACATATACCTGTAGTTACACTACAACACATATACCTGTAGTTACACTACAACACACTACAACACATTTACCTGTAGTTACACTACAACACATATACCTGTAGTCACGCTACAACACATATACCTGTAGTCACACTACAACACATATACCTGTAGTTACACTACAACACATATACCTGTAGTTACACTACAACACATATACCTGTAGTTACACTACAACACATATACCTGTAGTCACACTACAACACATATACCTGTAGTCACATTACAACACACTACAACACATATACCTGTAGTACACTACAACACATATACCTGTAGTTACACTACAACACATATACCTGTAGTTACACTACAACACATATACCTGTAGTTACACTACAACACATATACCTGTAGTTACACTACAACACATATACCTGTAGTTACATTACAACACATATACCTGTAGTTACACTACAACACATATACCTGTAGTTACACTACAACACATTTACCTATAGTCACATTACAACACATATACCTGTAGTTACACTACAACACATATACCTGTAGTTACACTACAACACATAAACCTGTAGTTACATTACAACACATATACCTGTAGTCACACTCAGGTCATGTCATTATAGCTTTTAAAAAAGAGAGAATGTTCTCCTCAATTTACCTGGTTTTAACACAGCTGACACCTCATATAGTGTTATTGTTTTAACACAGCTGACACCTCATATAGTGTTATTGTTTTAACACTGCTGACACCTCTGATAGTGTTATTGTTTTAACACTGCTGACACCTCTGATAGTGTTATTGTTTTAACACAGCTGACACCTCTGATAGTGTCAATAACAGAGGTAATGTTCTGAGTGCCCCCACAGTGGGGTTTCACCCCCCAATAACAGAGGTAATGTTCTGAGTGCCCCCACAGTGGGGTTTTACCCCCAATAACAGAGGTAATGTTCTGAGTGCCCCCACAGTGGGGTTTTACCCTCAATAACAGAGGTAATGTTCTGAGTGACCCCACAGTGGGGTTTCACCCCCAATAACAGAGGTAATGTTCTGAGTGACCCCACAGTGGGGTTTCACCCCCAATAACAGAGGTAATGTTCTGAGTGTCCCCACAGTGGGGTTTCACCTCCAATAACAGAGGTAATGTTCTGAGTGTCCCCACAGTGGGGTTTCACCCCCAATAACAGAGGTAATGTTCTGAGTGAATTGGGCCAACTCGTTGTACAAGGACACACACATCCCCCATCCGTCTGCGCTCACAGACAGACACACACACACACACACACACACATCCCCCATCCGTCTGCAGTCACAGACACACACATACAGGGAGGAGGTGGGGAACAGGTGACTGGTGGGTTAACCCCCAACATTGAACTAATGCCAACACTGACAGACGGCTAGCGTGCACACACACACACACGCACACACACACACGCACACACACGCACACACACGCAGACAGATACACACACCTCAGTGGCACAGGTACAAAAAGGGTGCTAGGAAGATTAAACAAACACAGTTGCACACAAACATGGCTTTAAGAGGCTTGCATTGGCTATCTAGTATTCAGCAAGGATAACACACACACACACACACACACACACATACAACGGGAAACACAAACTTGCGGAGGAGTGCATTAGGACTACACACTAATCAGATCACATCTACACCAAGGGACCACACCAACACACTATGAGCGTACACAATTTGAAGTTAGATCAAAAATAAATGACGTTTTATGTATGTTTAAAATATATAGTTTATTGATTTTTTAAAATATTTCTTCTCTCATTACATTCAAATTACAATACAATCATAGTGCATATGGGTTACAGCCACATAGAAAATCACAGTTATTGACCTCTGAGCGACGCTACAGTGAAAGGTCTGATAGGTACACAAACAGACAGCACTTTCCTTCACAGCAACTGTATATAAATATATATATATATAAATGTATATATATATATATATATATATAAATGTATATAAATATATATATAAATGTATATAAATGTATATAAAAAAATATAGATATATATAAATGTATATAAATATATATATAAATGTATATAAATGTATATATATATATATATATATATATATATATATAAATGTATATAAATATATATAAATGTATATAAATATATAAATGTATATAAATATATATCAATACATATCAATGTATATCAATATATTTAAATACATATAAATATATATAAATATATATATATATATATAAATATATAAATATATATAAATATATATCAATGTATTACAATATATATAAATACATATAAATATATATAAATATATATAAATATATATAAATGTATATAAATATATATATAAATATATATATAAATATATAAATATATATAACTGTATATAAATATATAAATGTATATAAATATATATCAATACATATCAATGTATATCAATATATTTAAATACATATAAATATATATAAATATATATATATATATATAAATATATAAATATATATAAATATATATCAATGTATTACAATATATATAAATACATATAAATATATATAAATATATATATAAATATATAAATATATATATAAATGTATATAAATCTAAATATATATAATCTGTAAAGATAACATCGAGTAATATAATATCATATTAACTATCATGGTTTAACCGCTTATTTTTGTCTGTAGCTTTTCCTTAAGACAGACATTTCCAGTTAATAAACAGGCTAGTAAGAAACCCACAAAAACCACAAAGACAGAAACAAAGAAATCAAAAAGCAGTTTCACGCATTTGTGAAGAAACCGTCTCAAACGAACCAAGAACTAAAGTGTCACGCATTTGACCTCTCACAAACAAAACAAACATGAAACAACACCCCCATGCATTCCCCAAGGCAAGAAACAAAACATCACAGACTAACAAATGTTCTCACACACACACAACCGTCTCTTTTTTTTTTAGCAAACTACGCGTTAAAAACCAAACGAGACGTTCACATAAACGGTGTTCTCACATAAACGGTGTTCTCACATAAACGGTGTTCTCACATAAACGGTGTTCTCACAAATGTGTGTTCTAACAAACGATGGGGTCCACAAAACAAACAAAACACGAATTAGGATTCTCACAAATCTCTCACAACTTTCTCAAATGTGTTCTCACAAAAAGGTGAGTTCACCAACACAAAAAAAACACATGTTTACACAAAACTGCCAAAGCCATACCATACACAGTACAGTAAGAAATATATATATATAGTTGTAAATGTAGAGCTTTATCTCTTTGGTGTCATCCTGAACATCTAATGTTGGTAAGGTGTCAGGCAAGGTAATAACTATAAACACACCTTAGTGCTAAAATAACAACGATATGCTCACAACATTCTGTCGTCCCAAATGGACCAACAATAATTCCACAAAGCATTCTAGGTCTGAATGGTCACACACAAAGTAAAGTAGCCAAACTACACTGCCGAAGTCTGATACATTCAAAAATGGATTCTGGGAAACGAACTTCTCTAAAGTGATGGCAAATTAACCAAATCAATAACATGACTATAGTCCTACCATGTTGCTGACAAACCTAGAGACAAAACAGACAGTTGTCACTGGCATTCCTGTCATTACAGTGATGATGACAATGCGGAAAGTAGCCTAGTAGTTAGAGTGCTGGGCCAAAGGTTGCTGGGTCGAATCCCCGAGCTGACAAGGTAAAAATCTGTCGTTCTGCCCCTGAACAAGGCAGTTAACCCCACTGTTCCCCAGTAGCCTAGTTAAATAAAGGTTCAGTTCTCGGTCTCTTTCACAGTTAACAACATGGGTTTTCTTATTAACAGAGGTCCACTCTCTCTTTCTCAGTCAACAACATGGGTTTTCTTAACAGAGGTCCAATCTCTCTTTCACAGTCATCAACATGGGTTTTCTTAACAGAGGTCTTCTGTCTCTTTCACAGTTAACAACGTGGATTTTCTTATTAACAGAGGTCCACTCCCTCTTTCACAGTCAACAACATGGGTTTTCTTAACAGAGGTCCAATCTCTCTTTCACAGTCATCAACATGGGTTTTCTTAACAGAGGTCTACTGTCTCTTTCACAGTTAACAACGTGGGTTTTCTTATTAACAGAGGTCCACTCCCTCTTTCACAGTCAACAACATGGGTTTTCTTAACAGAGGTCCAATCTCTCTTTCACAGTCATCAACATGGGTTTTCTTAACAGAGGTCTACTGTCTCTTTCACAGTTAACAACGTGGGTTTTCTTATTAACAGAGGTCCACTCTCTCTTTCACAGTCAACAACATGGGTTTTCTAATTAACAGAGGTCCACTCTCTCTTTCACAGTTAACAACATGGGTTTTCTTAACAGAGGTCCAATCTCTCTTTCACAGTCAATAACATGGGTTTTCAGAGGTCCACTCTCTCTTTCACAGTCAACAACATGGGTTTTCTTATTAACAGAGGTCCACTCTCTCTTTCACAGTTAACAACATGGGTTTTCTAATTAACAGAGGTCCACTCTCTCTTTCACAGTCAACAACATGGGTTTTCTTATTAACAGAGGTCCACTCCCTCTTTCACAGTCATCAACATGGGTTTTCTTAACAGAGGTCCACTCTCTCTTTCACAGTCAACAACGTGGGCTTTCTTATTAACAGAGGTCCACTCTCTCTTTCACAGTTAACAACATGGGTTTTCTAATTAACAGAGGTCCACTCTCTCTTTCACAGTCAACAACGTGGGTTTTCTTATTAACAGAGGTCCACTCCCTCTTTCACAGTCATCAACATGGGTTTTCAGAGGTCCACTCCCTCTTTCACAGTAAACAACATGGGTTTTCTATGGTGCCCTTAATAAAAAGTGCAAGTCAACTTTCTTCCTCTCTGTTCTTCCTCTCTCTCTTCCTCTCTCTCTTTCTCTCTCTTTCTCTCACGTTTTCAACTTGATTGATTGAATTCAATACGACTTTATAAATTCAATAAGCCCTTTTAACAGATATTCCCTTATTAAGAAACACCAGTGTTCACCTCATCTCCTGAAAAAATCTTTGACTTCCCTCGATTATCAGCTTCTCCTCCTCTCCGCCCAGTATCGCCGTGCCGACGACGTACACACACAGACACCCCGCCACAATGAAAAACACCGATAACATACCAAGGCTACGGTTGCCCCTGACAACAGTGATTGTCCTCTCAAAATGGCTGCCGAAAGAAGGGGGCGGGGCCAGGAGCTTATCGCCGTCCTCCATGTTGCCGCTGGAACAATGACGCGGAGATTTCTCGTCCTGAGAAAGATAACAGAAAATAAAGGGATGAATCAATCAATCAATCAACGGAAGGATGGATGAATGAACTGATGGATGACTGGACAAAAAGAAGGATAAACGGATGAATGAAGGGCGTGAGACAGTAGCCTAACTGTTTGTGTCCAATGTATCGCTGTCCATTTGTAGCAGGTCTACAAGCTTTTCAGAACAGTTAGGGACGTCAAGAGAGCTTCTGTGTTGTACTTAGAACAGGTGTACGGTAGAGGTAGCATGCTTGGTGCCCATAATCAACACCGGGAACCTTAACATTTCAGAGAAGCATTGGCTGATTCAGTGTAATTTAAGTGAAAGTCGAAACACAAAAAACCTGCTGAGTGATTTAATGTCGGACAGTGAATGATTATAACGTCCTCACAATGAAGAAGACACTAGGCACTAGCACTTTCTCTGAGCCTAGCCCGATGACACTGATCCAGCTGGCCCGATGACACTGATCCAGCTGGCCCGATGACACTGATCCAGCTGGCCCGATGACACTGATCCAGCTGGCCCAATGACACTGATCCAGCTGGCCCGATGACACTGATCCAGCTGGCCCGATGACACTGATCCAGCTGGACCGATGACACTGATCCAGCTGGCCCAATGACACTGATCCAGCTGGCCCAATTACAATGATCCAGCTCGCCCAATGACACTGATCCAGCTGGCCCAATGACACCGATCCAGCTGGCCCAATGGCACTGATCCAGCTGGCACAATGGCACTGATCCAGCTGGACCAATGACACCGATCCAGCTGGACCAATAACACCGATCCAGCTGGCCCAATAACACCGATCCAGCTGGCCCAATGACACTGATCCAGCTGGCCCAATGACACCGATCCAGCTGGCCCAATGACACTGATCCAGCTGGCCCAATGACACCGATCCAGCTGGCCCAATGACACCGATCCAGCTGGCCCAATGACACCGATCCAGCTGGCCCAATGACACTGATCCAGCTGGCCCAATGACTCTAAACAGGAAATAAACTAAGCTATAGACGGAACAGTGTTGTATCTACAGGTCAGTACGATACAGGAACCTATAGAGGGAACAGTGTTGTATTTACAGGTCAGTACGATACAGGAACCTATAGAGGGAACAGTGTTGTATTTACAGGTCAGTATGATACAGGAACCTATAGAGGGAACAGTGTTGTATCTACAGGTCAGTATGATACAGGAACCTATAGAGGGAACAGTGTTGTATCTACAGGTCAGTACGATACAGGAACCTATAGAGGGAACAGTGTTGTATCTACAGGTCAGTATGATACAGGAACCTATAGAGGGAACAGTGTTGTATCTACAGGACGATACAGGAACCTATAGAGGGAACAGTGTTGTATCTACAGGTCAGTACAGGAACCTATAGAGGGAACAGTGTTGTATCTACAGGTCAGTATAATACAGGAACCTATAGAGGGAACAGTGTTGTATCTACAGGTCAGTACAGGAACCTATAGAGGGAACAGTGTTGTATCTACAGGTCAGTACGATACAGGAACCTATAGAGGGAACAGTGTTGTATCTACAGGACGATACAGGAACCTATAGAGGGAACAGTGTTGTATTTACAGGTCAGTATGATACAGGAACCTATAGAGGGAACAGTGTTGTATCTACAGGTCAGTACGATACAGGAACCTATAGAGGGAACAGTGTTGTATTTACAGGTCAGTACAGGAACCTATAGAGGGACCAGTGTTGTATCTACAGGTCAGTACGATACAGGAACCTATAGAGGGAACAGTGTTGTATTTACAGGTCAGTACAGGAACCTATAGAGGGACCAGTGTTGTATCTACAGGTCAGTATGATACAGGAACCTATAGAGGGAACAGTGTTGTATCTACAGGTCAGTACGATACAGGAACATATAGAGGGAACAGTGTTGTATCTACAGGTCAGTACAGGAACCTATAGAGGGACCAGTGTTGTATCTACAGGTCAGTACGATACAGGAACCTATAGAGGGAACAGTGTTGTATCTACAGGTCAGTATGATACAGGAACCTATAGAGGGAACAGTGTTGTATCTACAGGTCAGTATGATACAGGAACCTATAGAGGGAACAGTGTTGTATCTACAGCTCAGTACGATACAGGAACATATAGAGGGAACAGTGTTGTATCTACAGGACGATACAGGAACCTATAGAGGGAACAGTGTTGTATCTACAGGTCAGTGTGATACAGGAACCGAGTATGGCAGAATGTGAACACCATTTACTGAAGTACAAACAATTTGGAATAGGCCACTTCTCTAAGGGGTGGGAGGATAAAAACATACCCTAGGTTGACTAGTTCCTATTCACACACTTGACTCATATCTTTCCATTTGTTTGACCTGAACAGGTACTATAGCAAACAGTAAGGTGAGCTGTGACTATTGATCCAGAGAGTGAGATGGCTGCCTGCGTTTAGCATATAAACACTCTGTCTTGCTTTTCTCTTTCGTTTGTTATCATTTCCACACGATTTCGGGTTCTTCGTTACACTAACAGAGCAAAACGTACTTTCTAGAGTTAGCATTGTGAGCACTGCTACTTGTTCCAAGTTATTTCGGTCCTCACAGTAGAGTAGAGAAGCTAACCCTGAGGTGTTGATGTCACTTGACTGTTAGGAAGGCTTCTTACCGTCAGTGTGGAGCACGGTTGGCTGTTCCTCTGCTGTGAGCCGTAGCTGTTAGCATGCGCCTGCTGTGTGGAGGAGGCTAGCATCCCAGCTGAGTGGAGAGTGTCCTTCTCATCTCTCGATAACGACTGGGTCTCGTCTCTCGACGACCTCGACGACTCTGGGATGGACTCCAGGACACAACACTCGATCTGGGGGATACGTGAAAGGTCAAAGGTGGAGGGTCAGAGGTGGAGAGGGTCTGTAGGAAACGGAGAGGAATATAGACCCGATAGAGTTCTGGTCTGACCGAATTAGCATCGAAGCTAACCGGGTAAAGAGAGTGAATTGTGAATGGGGGAATTGGACACTCTCTTTCTCTCCCAACCTGTCTCTCTCTCTTCACCTCCTCCTCAACTACATTTCCTTCTCTCTTTCTAGTCTCTCTCCTCACCTCCTCCTCAACTACCTTTCCTTCTCTCTTTCTACTCCCTCTCTCCAACTCTCTCTCTCCCCCCACCCCTTTCTCTCTCTAGTAGTGTGGTCAGGCATTGTGTTCATTTCTCAACACCATGAAATATTCAGCAGGTTGGTAACAAGAGGTTCTCTCTGCTGCCCTACTGTTACTAGGACACAGGCAACAACAAGAGTTACAACACACTGTGGGCAGAAATAAACAACATGTACTGACTGTGTTATGGTGGTAAACTACATGTACTGACTGTGTTATGGTGGTAAACTACATGTACTGACTGTGTTATGGTGGTAAACTACATGTACTGACTGTGTTATGGTGGTAAACTACATGTACTGACTGTGTTATGGTGGTAAACTACATGTATTGACTGTGTTATGGTGGTAGATATAAACTACATGTACTGACTGTGTTATGGTGGTAAACTACATGTACTGACTGTGTTATGGTGGTAGATATAAACTACATGTATTGACTGTGTTATGGTGGTAAACTACATGTACTGACTGTGTTATGGTGGTAGATATAAACTACATGTACTGACTGTGTTATGGTGGTAAACTACATGTACTGACTGTGTTATGGTGGTAAACTACATGTACTGACTGTGTTATGGTGGTAAACTACATGTACTGACTGTGTTATGGTGGTAGATATAAACTACATGTACTGACTGTGTTATGGTGGTAGATATAAACTACATGTATTGACTGTGTTATGGTGTAGATATAAACTACATGTATTGACTGTGTTATGGTGTAGATATAAACTACATGTATTGACTGTGTTATGGTGTAGATATAAACTACATGTATTGACTGTGTTATGGTGTAGATATAAACTACATGTACTGACTGTGTTATGGTGTAGATATAAACTACATGTATTGACTGTGTTATGGTGTAGATATAAACTACATGTATTGACTGTGTTATGGTGGTAAACTACATGTACTGACTGTGTTATGGTGGTAAACTACATGTACTGACTGTGTTATGGTGGTAGATATAAACTACATGTACTGACTGTGTTATGGTGGTAGATATAAACTACATGTACTGACTGTGTTATGGTGGTAAACTACATGTACTGACTGTGTTATGGTGGTAAACTACATGTACTGACTGTGTTATGGTGTAGATATAAACTACATGTACTGACTGTGTTATGGTGGTAAACTACATGTACTGACTGTGTTATGGTGGTAGATATAAACTACATGTATTGACTGTGTTATGGTGGTAAACTACATGTACTGACTGTGTTATGGTGGTAGATATAAACTACATGTATTGACTGTGTTATGGTGGTAGATATAAACTACATGTATTGACTGTGTTATGGTGGTAGATATAAACTACATGTACTGACTGTGTTATGGTGGTAAACTACATGTACTGACTGTGTTATGGTGGTAGATATAAACTACATGTACTGACTGTGTTATGGTGGTAAACTACATGTACTGACTGTGTTATGGTGGTAAACTACATGTACTGACTGTGTTATGGTGGTAAACTACATGTACTGACTGTGTTATGGTGGTAAACTACATGTACTGACTGTGTTATGGTGGTAGATATAAACTACATGTACTGACTGTGTTATGGTGGTAAACTACATGTACTGACTGTGTTATGGTGGTAAACTACATGTACTGACTGTGTTATGGTGATAAACTACATGTACTGACTGTGTTATGGTGGTAAACTACATGTACTGACTGTGTTATGGTGATAAACTACATGTACTGACTGTGTTATGGTGGTAAACTACATGTACTGACTGTGTTATGGTGGTAGATATAAACTACATGTACTGACTGTGTTATGGTGGTAGATATAAACTACATGTACTGACTGTGTTATGGTGTAGATATAAACTACATGTACTGACTGTGTTATGGTGTAGATATAAACTACACGTACTGACTGTGTTATGGTGGTAGATATAAACTACATGTATTGACTGTGTTATGGTGGTAAACTACATGTACTGACTGTGTTATGGTGGTAAACTACATGTACTGACTGTGTTATGGTGGTAAACTACATGTACTGACTGTGTTATGGTGGTAAACTACATGTATTGACTGTGTTATGGTGGTAGATATAAACTACATGTACTGACTGTGTTATGGTGGTAAACTACATGTACTGACTGTGTTATGGTGGTAGATATAAACTACATGTATTGACTGTGTTATGGTGGTAAACTACATGTACTGACTGTGTTATGGTGGTAGATATAAACTACATGTACTGACTGTGTTATGGTGGTAAACTACATGTACTGACTGTGTTATGGTGGTAGATATAAACTACATGTATTGACTGTGTTATGGTGGTAAACTACATGTACTGACTGTGTTATGGTGGTAGATATAAACTACATGTATTGACTGTGTTATGGTGGTAAACTACATGTACTGACTGTGTTATGGTGGTAGATATAAACTACATGTACTGACTGTGTTATGGTGGTAGATATAAACTACATGTACTGACTGTGTTATGGTGGTAAACTACATGTATTGACTGTGTTATGGTGGTAGATATAAACTACATGTACTGACTGTGTTATGGTGGTAAACTACATGTACTGACTGTGTTATGGTGGTAAACTACATGTACTGACTGTGTTATGGTGGTAAACTACATGTACTGACTGTGTTATGGTGGTAGATATAAACTACATGTACTGACTGTGTTATGGTGGTAGATATAAACTACATGTACTGACTGTGTTATGGTGGTAAACTACATGTACTGACTGTGTTATGGTGGTAAACTACATGTACTGACTGTGTTATGGTGGTAAACTACATGTACTGACTGTGTTATGGTGGTAAACTACATGTATTGACTGTGTTATGGTGGTAGATATAAACTACATGTACTGACTGTGTTATGGTGGTAAACTACATGTACTGACTGTGTTATGGTGGTAAACTACATGTACTGACTGTGTTATGGTGGTAAACTACATGTACTGACTGTGTTATGGTGGTAAACTACATGTACTGACTGTGTTATGGTGGTAAACTACATGTATTGACTGTGTTATGGTGGTAGATATAAACTACATGTACTGACTGTGTTATGGTGGTAAACTACATGTATTGACTGTGTTATGGTGGTAGATATAAACTACATGTATTGACTGTGTTATGGTGGTAAACTACATGTACTGACTGTGTTATGGTGGTAAACTACATGTATTGACTGTGTTATGGTGGTAGATATAAACTACATGTACTGACTGTGTTATGGTGGTAAACTACATGTACTGACTGTGTTATGGTGGTAAACTACATGTATTGACTGTGTTATGGTGGTAGATATAAACTACATGTACTGACTGTGTTATGGTGGTAAACTACATGTACTGACTGTGTTATGGTGGTAGATATAAACTACATGTACTGACTGTGTTATGGTGGTAGATATAAACTACATGTACTGACTGTGTTATGGTGGTAAACTACATGTACTGACTGTGTTATGGTGGTAAACTACATGTACTGACTGTGTTATGGTGGTAGATATAAACTACATGTACTGACTGTGTTATGGTGGTAGATATAAACTACATGTACTGACTGTGTTATGGTGGTAAACTACATGTACTGACTGTGTTATGGTGGTAAACTACATGTACTGACTGTGTTATGGTGGTAGATATAAACTACATGTACTGACTGTGTTATGGTGGTAAACTACATGTACTGACTGTGTTATGGTGGTAAACTACATGTACTGACTGTGTTATGGTGGTAAACTACATGTACTGACTGTGTTATGGTGGTAGATATAAACTACATGTACTGACTGTGTTATGGTGGTAAACTACATGTACTGACTGTGTTATGGTGGTAGATATAAACTACATGTATTGACTGTGTTATGGTGGTAGATATAAACTACATGTATTGACTGTGTTATGGTGGTAGATATAAACTACATGTATTGACTGTGTTATGGTGGTAGATATAAACTACATGTACTGACTGTGTTATGGTGGTAAACTACATGTACTGACTGTGTTATGGTGGTAAACTACATGTACTGACTGTGTTATGGTGGTAAACTACATGTACTGACTGTGTTATGGTGGTAGATATAAACTACATGTACTGACTGTGTTATGGTGGTAGATATAAACTACATGTACTGACTGTGTTATGGTGGTAAACTACATGTATTGACTGTGTTATGGTGGTAGATATAAACTACATGTACTGACTGTGTTATGGTGGTAAACTACATGTACTGACTGTGTTATGGTGGTAAACTACATGTACTGACTGTGTTATGGTGGTAGATATAAACTACATGTATTGACTGTGTTATGGTGGTAGATATAAACTACATGTACTGACTGTGTTATGGTGGTAAACTACATGTACTGACTGTGTTATGGTGGTAGATATAAACTACATGTACTGACTGTGTTATGGTGGTAAACTACATGTACTGACTGTGTTATGGTGGTAAACTACATGTACTGACTGTGTTATGGTGGTAGATATAAACTACATGTATTGACTGTGTTATGGTGGTAAACTACATGTACTGACTGTGTTATGGTGGTAGATATAAACTACATGTACTGACTGTGTTATGGTGGTAGATATAAACTACATGTACTGACTGTGTTATGGTGGTAAACTACATGTACTGACTGTGTTATGGTGGTAGATATAAACTACATGTACTGACTGTGTTATGGTGGGAAACTACATGTATTGACTGTGTTATGGTGGTAGATATAAACTACATGTACTGACTGTGTTATGGTGGTAAACTACATGTACTGACTGTGTTATGGTGTAGATATAAACTACATGTACTGACTGTGTTATGGTGGTAAACTACATGTATTGACTGTGTTATGGTGGTAGATATAAACTACATGTATTGACTGTGTTATGGTGGTAGATATAAACTACATGTACTGACTGTGTTATGGTGGTAAACTACATGTACTGACTGTGTTATGGTGGTAGATATAAACTACATGTATTGACTGTGTTATGGTGGTAGATATAAACTACATGTACTGACTGTGTTATGGTGGTAAACTACATGTACTGACTGTGTTATGGTGGTAGATATAAACTACATGTACTGACTGTGTTATGGTGGTAAACTACATGTACTGACTGTGTTATGGTGGTAGATATAAACTACATGTACTGACTGTGTTATGGTGGTAGATATAAACTACATGTACTGACTGTGTTATGGTGGTAAACTACATGTATTGACTGTGTTATGGTGGTAGATATAAACTACACGTACTGACTGTGTTATGGTGGTAGATATAAACTACATGTATTGACTGTGTTATGGTGGTAAACTACATGTATTGACTGTGTTATGGTGGTAAACTACATGTACTGACTGTGTTATGGTGGTAAACTACATGTACTGACTGTGTTATGGTGGTAAACTACATGTACTGACTGTGTTATGGTGGTAGATATAAACTACATGTATTGACTGTGTTATGGTGGTAAACTACATGTATTGACTGTGTTATGGTGGTAAACTACATGTACTGACTGTGTTATGGTGGTAAACTACATGTACTGACTGTGTTATGGTGGTAAACTACATGTACTGACTGTGTTATGGTGGTAAACTACATGTACTGACTGTGTTATGGTGGTAGATATAAACTACATGTATTGACTGTGTTATGGTGGTAAACTACATGTACTGACTGTGTTATGGTGGTAAACTACATGTACTGACTGTGTTATGGTGGTAAACTACATGTACTGACTGTGTTATGGTGGTAGATATAAACTACATGTATTGACTGTGCTATGTGATAGGTGGTAGAAGATCAGTACTAGTATTGTCTTAGACAAAAGTGTCATACAACTACTAAGGTTGACTGTGTGACTGATGGCAAAACGTTGTATTTGGCTATTCTCTACATGTATACATTATTTATCTTTCTTAAAAACCAGAAGTCAGAAATTAACGACTCTCATCATTTTATACAGGAGGAGGGTGGGACCCCCCTAGTATACAGGAAGAGGGTGGTCCCCCCCTAGTATCCAGGAAGAGGGTGGGGGGGGGGGGGTGGGCCCCCCTAATATACAGGAGGAGGGTGGGCCCCACCTAGAATCCAGGAGGAGGGTGGGCCCCCCTAGTATACAGGAGGAGGGTGGTCCCCCCCTAGTATCCAGGAAGAGGGTGGGGGGGGGGGTGGGCCCCCCTAATATACAGGAGGAGGGTGGTATACAGGAGGAGGGTGGTATACAGGAGGAAGGTAGTATACAGGAGGAGGGTGGTATACAGGAGGAGGGTGGTATACAGGAGGAGGGTGGTATACAGGAGGAGGGTGGTATACAGGAGGAGGGTGGTATACAGGAGGAGGGTGGTATACAGGAGGAGGGTAGTATACAGGAGGAGGGTGGTATACAGGAGGAGGGTGGTATACAGGAGGAGGGTGGTATACAGTATACAGTGTTAGAGTGTTTTGGGTTACTGTCGTACCGGCAGCGGCTTGGCGACGCCGATGCGCACGACCCCGTAGCCGGTGGTTTTTAGGACGTGCACGGCTCGCTCCAGCGTCGACCGGACCAGGTCCACGTCGTTGACGGACATGAGCCGGTCACCGGGCAGCAGGCGTCCGTCTGAGTCGGCCACGCCACCGGGGACCAGGGAGCGGATCACCAGGACAGTCTTAGAGTCGTCCTCTGGGTCCTGGAGAGGGACAACATAAGGAACAGGTGAACAACAGTTCAAAGGTCATGTCCTCCCAAAGGGAAATCCAATAGAAAAGAGAGACTACAATTGTTTTGCTTCCCAGTTCATATTTTTTAATTTTTTATTGTCTTTCCAAAGGATCCACTCTTTGACCCACTATCCTCTCCTCGTCTCCTGGTCTACATTACTAGTGATCCAAACCAGTTGAAAGAGAGGAGAGTAGGAAGCTAGACGTTAGACCATCGAGACGCACCACAGTCTTACCTGGTAGTCTAGGATGCTGAATCCCAGGCCTTCCTCTCCCTTCACCAGCTCTATCACCTGACTGTCTCTCTCCCACATGGCCAGAGGAGGAGACACAGGCTTATTAAAACCACGACTCCCACAATCCATGTTGTTACAACCAGGAAGTAGACAGCAGGGCTGGTCATACTGGGACTGGGAGAGGAGAGAGAGAGTTAGGGCACATCTCCTATGACACCCCGGCAGCAGTCTGATTGACTATCTTTCCACCCTTCTTCCAGAAATAGTGTCTACTTGATCACTCCGCCTAATGGTATCAAAAGGATTGGATTGACGCCACCAATATGTCTGACACCATCTCCATATCTCTCCATCTCCATATCCCTCCATCTCCATATCCCTCCATCTCCATATCCCTCCATCTCTATATCCCTCCATTTCTATATCCCTCCATCTCTATATCCCTCCATCTCTATATCCCTCCATCTCTATATCCCTCCATCTCTACATCCCTCCATCTCCATATCCCTCCATCTCCATTTCCCTCCATCTCCATATCCCTCCATCTCCATATCCCTCCATCTCCATCTCCATATCCCTCCATCTCCATATCCCTCCATCTCCATATCCCTCCTTCTCCATATCCCTCCATCTCCATATCCCTCCATCTCCATATCCCTCCATCTCCATATCCCTCCATCTCCATATCCCTCCATCTCCATATCCCTCCATCTCCATATCCCTCCATCTCTATATCCCTCCATCTCTATATCCCTCCATCTCCATATCCCTCCATCTCCATATCCCTCCATCTCTATATCCCTCCATCTCTATATCCCTCCATCTCTACATCCCTCCATCTCCATATCCCTCCATCTCCATATCCCTCCATCTCCATATCCCTCCATCTCTATATCCCTCCATCTCTATATCCCTCCATCTCTATATCCCTCCATCTCTATATCCCTCCATCTCTACATCCCTCCATCTCCATATCCCTCCATCTCCATATCCCTCCATCTCCATATCCCTCCATCTCTATATCCCTCCATCTCCATATCCCTCCATCTCCATATCCCTCGATATTCCTCCATCTCCATATTCCTCCATCTCCATATCCCTCCATCTCCATATCCCTCCATCTCTATATCCCTCCATCTCCATATCCCTCCATCTCCATATCCCTCGATATTCCTCCATCTCCATATTCCTCCATCTCCATATCCCTCCATCTCCATATCCATCCATCTCTATATCCCTCCATCTCCATATCCCTCCATCTCTATATCCCTCCATCTCTATATCCATCCATCTCCATATCCCTCCATCTCCATATCCCTCCATCTCCATATCCCTCCATCTCCATATCCCTCTATCTCCATATCCCTCCATCTCTATATCCCTCCATCTCTATATCCCTCCATCTCCATATCCCTCCTTCTCCATATCCCTCCATCTCCATATCCCTCCTTCTCCATATCCCTCCATCTCCATATCCCTCCATCTCCATATCCCTCCATCTCCATATCCCTCCATCTCCCTCCTTCTCCATATTCCTCCATCTCCATATTCCTCCATCTCCATATCCCTTCATCTCCATATCCCTCCATCTCCATATTCCTCCATCTCCATATCCCTTCATCTCCATATCCCTCCATCTCCCTCCTTCTCCATATTCCTCCATCTCCATATTCCTCCATCTCCATATCCCTCCATCTCCATATCCCTCCATCTCCATATCCCTCCATCTCCATATCCCTCCATCTCTATATCCCTCCATCTCTATATCCCTCCATCTCCATATCCCTCTATCTCCATATCCCTCCATCTCCATATCCCTCCATCTCCATATTCCTCCATCTCCATATCCCTCCATATTCCTCCATCTCCATATTCCTCCATCACCCCACCCCTTCATCTTCCCATCCATCCATCTCCCCATTCCCCCTCCATTTTGGCATCCCTCCAGCTCCCCACCCCTCCATCTCCCCATCTCCCCTCCATTTCCCTATTCCTCCATCCCACCTCCCCATCCATCCCTCCTCCCCCTCCATCTCCCCATCCCTCCATCTCCCCTCCATTTCCCTATTCCTCCATCCCACCTCCCCCTCCATCCCTCCTCCCCCTCCATCTCCCCATCTCTCCATCTCTCCATCTCTCCATCTCCACCTCCATCCCTCCTCCCCCTCCATCTCCCCATCCCTCCATCTCCCCTCCATTTCCCTATTCCTCCATCCCACCTCCCCCTCCATCCCTCCTCCCCCTCCATCTCCCCATCTCTCCATCTCTCCATCTCCCCCTCCATCCCTCCTCCCCGTCCCTCTCTACCTTGCCATTGAACTCAGCCAGTAGCTCTTTGAGGGGGAGCTGTACATCTTCATCATCATCATCATCGTGGTCACTGTCCCGTAGCTGTGGGTGCACGACGCGGCAGCACACCATACAGACACACAGAGGCAGCTCTCTCAGAACGCTGATCACCTCTCTGTGAGTCTCTCCTATCAGAGGGATACCATTCGCCTGGGAGAGGGGAGAAGCTCGTCTGGTCAGCAAACATGTTGAATGTGCTGCATGTAGCTACATCATAGCATAACAGGGTCAATGTTCCATTGGATGTGTGGATGGGCGAATACATGAATGAATGAACAAATGAATGAATGAATGAACAAATGAATGAATGAAGGAACAAATGAATGAACAAACCAAATGAATGAATGAATGAACAAAGCAGTGAATTAAAGAACAAATTAATTCATTAACAAACCAAATGAATGAACTAATTAATAAATCAATTAACGACTGAACACACCAATGAACAAATTAATGAATGGATGAACGAACAAACCAATGAATGAACAAATTAATCATCATCTTCTGTACATCTATCACTCCAGTGTTTAATTGCTACATTGTAATTACTTTGCCACTATGGCCTATTTATTGCCTTACCTCCCTTTTCCTACCTCATTGACACACACTGTATACAGACCTTTCTACTGTATTATTGACTGTATTATTGACTGTATTATTGACTGTATTATTGACTGTATGTTTGTTTTACTCCATGTGTAACTCTGTTGTTGTTTGTGTCGAACTGCTTTGCTTTATCTTGGCCAGGTCGCAGATGTTAATGAGAACTTGTTCTCAACTAGCCTACCTGGTTAAATAAAGGTGTTCTCAACTAGCCTACCTGGTTAAATAAAGGTGTTCTCAACTAGCCTACCTGGTTAAATAAAGGTGTTCTCAACTAGCCTCCCTGGTTAAATAAAGGTGTTCTCAACTAGTCTACCTGGTTAAATAAAGGTGTTCTCAACTAGTCTACCTGGTTAAATAAAGGTGAAATATGTTTTGTTTAAATGAATGCATGGATATGAATCAGTCCGTCCCACCTCCAGTATCTGGTCTCCAGGGTGTATCTTCCTGCTCTGTCCGACGGGCCCCTCAGGTAAGACGGAGCACAGGTAGTGGTGTCCTGCCCTGGCCTCCATGCTGATGCCTAGACCACTGGTCTCACTGAACCTCTCTAGCTGACACACCTGGGAAGGGGAGGGAGAGTAGGGGTTAATAACACTCTCCTCTCTATAGCTGACACACCTGGGAAGGGGAGGGATAGTAGGGGTTAATAACACTCTCTATAGCTGACACACCTGGGAAGGGGAGGGATAGTAGGGGTTAATAACACTCTCTATAGCTGACACACCTGGGAAGGGGAGGGATAGTAGGGGTTAATAACATTCTCTATAGCTGACACACCTGGGAAGGGGAGGGATAGTAGGGGTTAATAACACTCTCTGTAGCTGACACACCTGGGAAGGGCAGGGACAGTAGGGGTTAATAACACTCTCTATAGCTGACACACCTGGGAAGGGGAGGGATAGTAGGGGTTAATAACACTCTCTATAGCTGACACACCTGGGAAGGGCAGGGACAGTAGGGGTTAATAACACTCTCTATAGCTGACACACCTGGGAAGGGGAGGGATAGTAGGGGTTAATAACACTCTCTATAGCTGACACACCTGGGAAGGGGAGGGATAGTAGGGGTTAATAACACTCTCTATAGCTGACACACCTGGGAAGGGCAGGGACAGTAGGGGTTAATAACACTCTCTATAGCTGACACACCTGGGAAGGGCAGGGACAGTAGGGGTTAATAACACTCTCTATAGCTGACACACCTGGGAAGGGCAGGGATAGTAGGGGTTAATAACACTCTCTATAGCTGACACACCTGGGAAGGGGAGGGATAGTAGGGGTTAATAACACTCTCTATAGCTGACACACCTGGGAAGGGCAGGGATAGTAGGGGTTAATAACACTCTCTATAGCTGACACACCTGGGAAGGGGAGGGATAGTAGGGGTTAATAACACTCTCTATAGCTGACACACCTGGGAAGGGGAGGGATAGTAGGGGTTAATAACACTCTCTATAGCTGACACACCTGGGAAGGGGAGGGATAGTAGGGGTTAATAACACTCTCTATAGCTGACACACCTGGGAAGGGGAGGGATAGTAGGGGTTAATAACACTCTCTATAGCTGACACACCTGGGAAGGGGAGGGATAGTAGGGGTTAATAACACTCTCTATAGCTGACACACCTGGGAAGGGGAGGGGTAGTAGGGGTTAATAACACTCTCTATAGCTGACACACCTGGGAAGGGGAGGGGTAGTAGGGGTTAATAACACTCTCTATAGCTGACACACCTGGGAAGGGGAGGGATAGTAGGGGTTAATAACACTGTCTATAGCTGACACACCTGGGAAGGGGAGGGATAGTAGGGGTTAATAACACTCTCTATAGCTGACACACCTGGGAAGGGGAGGGATAGTAGGGGTTAATAACACTCTCTATAGCTGACACACCTGGGAAGAGGAGGGATAGTAGGGGTTAATAACACTCTCTATAGCTGACACACCTGGGAAGGGGAGGGATAGTAGGGGTTAATAACACTCTCTATAGCTGACACACCTGGGAAGGGGAGGGATAGTAGGGGTTAATAACACTCTCTATAGCTGACACACCTGGGAAGGGGAGGGATAGTAGGGGTTAATAACACTCTCTATAGCTGACACACCTGGGAAGGGGAGGGGTAGTAGGGGTTAATAACACTCTCTATAGCTGACACACCTGGGAAGGGGAGGGATAGTAGGGGTTAATAACACTCTCTATAGCTGACACACCTGGGAAGGGGAGGGATAGTAGGGGTTAATAACACTCTCTATAGCTGACACACCTGGGAAGGGGAGGGATAGTAGGGGTTAATAACACTCTCCTCTCTATAGCTGACACACCTGGGAAGGGGAGGGATAGTAGGGGTTAATAACACTGTCTATAGCTGACACACCTGGGAAGGGGAGGGGTAGTAGGGGTTAATAACACTCTCTATAGCTGACACACCTGGGAAGGGGAGGGATAGTAGGGGTTAATAACACTCTCTATAGCTGACACACCTGGGAAGGGGAGGGATAGTAGGGGTTAATAACACTCTCTATAGCTGACACACCTGGGAAGAGGAGGGATAGTAGGGGTTAATAACACTCTCTATAGCTGACACACCTGGGAAGAGGAGGGATAGTAGGGGTTAATAACACTCTCTATAGCTGACACACCTGGGAAGGGGAGGGATAGTAGGGGTTAATAACACTCTCTATAGCTGACACACCTGGGAAGGGGAGGGATAGTAGGGGTTAATAACACTCTCTATAGCTGACACACCTGGGAAGGGGAGGGATAGTAGGGGTTAATAACACTCTCCTCTCTATAGCTGACACACCTGGGAAGGGGAGGGATAGTAGGGGTTAATAACACTCTCTATAGCTGACACACCTGGGAAGGGGAGGGATAGTAGGGGTTAATAACACTCTCCTCTCTATAGCTGACACACCTGGGAAGGGGAGGGATAGTAGGGGTTAATAACACTCTCTATAGCTGACACACCTGGGAAGGGGAGGGATAGTAGGGGTTAATAACGCTCTCCTCTCTCTAGCTGTACAGTCAAGGCCAAAAGTTTTGAGAATGACACACATATTAATTTCCCCAAAGTTTTCTGCTTCAGTGTCTAGATATTGTTAGATATTAGTGTTATAGTGTTTAGATATTTTTGTCAGATGTTACTATGGATACTGAAGTATAATTACAAGCATTTCAAGTGTCAAAGGCTTTTATTGAACTCAATCAGCAGAACAGAGTGATCTCCAGCCTTGTCCTTGTCAACACTCACACCTGCGTTAACGAGAGAATCACTGACATGATGTCAGCTGGTCTTTTTGTGGCAGGGCTGAAATGCAGTGGAAATGTTGTTTTTGGGGGATTCAGTTCATTTACATGGCAAAGAGGGACTTTGCAAATGAATTGCAATTCATCTGATCACTCTTCATAACATTCTGGAGTATATGCAAATTGCCATCATACAAACTGAGGCAGCAGACTTTGTGAAAATGTATATTTGTGTCATTCTCAAAACTTTTGGCCACGACTGTTCTATGTATAGCTGTACTCTGGATAGCTGTACTCTGGATAGCTGTACTCTGGATAGCTGTACTCTGGATAGCTGTACTCTGGATAGCTGTACTCTGGATAGCTGTACTCTGGATAGCTGTACTCTGGATAGCTGTACTAAGCCAGAGGTAATATTTGTAGACAGATATACGTTTGGAAGGGTTTGCGTCAGTCATTACAAGCTGTAATCTGGTATATGATCATATGTGTAACTATGAGAAGTTAGTCTGAGACGTACAACCACTTGATATCTGGGTCCCAGAGCAGCCTGCCACCTGTTCTTCAACTCCTCTTCCTCTGCTGCCGTCAGCTTCACTCCTTCACACACACACACACGCACACGCACACGCACGGACGCACACACACATACACACACACACATGCATTAGCGTCATATAAAGAATAGTCACTACCTCTAACAGCCTTCCAGTAATCAGTTGATTTACAGTAACCTCCTGTAAAGAACTACCTTTAACAGCCTTCCAGTTGATTTACAGTAACCTCCTGTAGAGAACTACCTCTAACAGCCTTTCCAGTAATCAGAGTTGATTTACAGTAAACTCCTGTAGAGAACTACCTCTAACAGCATTTCCAGTAATCAGAGTTGATTTACAGTAACCTCCTGTAAAGAACTACCTTTAACAGCCTTCCAGTAATCAGAGTTGATTTACAGTAACCTCCTGTAAAGAACTACCTCTAACAGCCTTCCAGTAATCAGAGTTGATTTACAGTAACCTCCTGTAAAGACCTACCTCTAACAGCCTTCCAGTAATCAGAGTTGATTTACAGTAACCTCCTGTAAAGAACTACCTTTAACAGCCTTCCAGTTGATTTACAGTAACCTCCTGTAGAGAACTACCTCTAACAGCCTTTCCAGTAATCAGAGTTGATTTACAATAACCTCCTGTAAAGAACTCAAACAGCTCAATATAAACCAAAGGGAGGTCAAGAAATGATCTGAAATCAGCTGAATGAGTTGACTGAACATTTGACTGCAGAGGACTAAGAATAGGAGTGAGCACACATACAAATATGTCACACACACACACACACACACACACACACACACACACACACACACACACACACACACACACACACACACACACACACACACACACACACACACACAGATACACGTGCATAATATGTACCGGTTCTGGCGTCTAGTCGTTGTTCAGAGTACAACATACTGGCTCTTCTGGACATCTCACGCAGAGACATTTGTTTTCCTGTGGCCCAAACACACACACACACACACACACACACAGTACACACACACACACACACACACACACACACACACACACACACACACACACACACACACACACACACACACACACACACACACACACACACACACACACACACACACACACACACAGATACACGTGCATAATATGTACCGGTTCTGGCGTCTAGTCGTTGTTCAGAGTACAACATACTGGCTCTTCTGGACATCTCACGCAGAGACATTTGTTTTCCTGTGGCCCAAACACACACACACACACACACACACACACACGCACACACACACACACACTCACACACATACAGTACACACACACACACACACACACTCACAGTACACACACACACACACACACACTCACAGTACACACACACACACACACACACACACACACACACACACACACACACACACACACACACACACACACACACACACACACACACACACACAGAGAGTTAACAATGTACGTGTGTAACTTGTGTATGAAGACAGCAAAGTAGATGTAATCCCACTAGACACACACTGGTTGAATCAACGTTGGTTTTCAATGAAATGACAACGTTGCATCAACGTGGAATAGATGTTGAATTGACGTCTCTGTGCCCAGCGGGATGCTACAGTGGTTGAATGAACGTCTGGGTTTATGGTCTGGTGTAAACATCTTTAAGCACTTTTGTGACCTCTGTTGATGTGAAAAGGTCTCTATTAATAGTTGACCTCTGTTGATGTGAAAAGGTCTCTATTAGTAGTTGACCTCTGTTGATGTGAAAATGACTATTAATAGTTGACCTTTGTTGATGTGAAAGGACTCTGCTAATAGTTGACCTCTGTTGATGTGAAAATTACTTGATTAATAGTTGACCTCTGTTGATGTAAAAGGTCTCAATTAATAGTTGACCTCTGTTGATGTAAAAGGTCTCAATTAATAGTTGACCTCTGTTGATCTAAAAGGACTCAATTAATAGTTGACCTCTGTTGATCTAAAAGGACTCAATTAATAGTTGACCTCTGTTGATGTGAAAAGGACTCCATTAATAGTTGACCTCTGTTGATGTGAAAAGGACTATTAATAGTTGACCTCTGTTGATGTGAAAAGGACTCCATTAATAGTTGACCTCTGTTTATGTGAAAAGGACTCCATTAATAGTTGACCTCTGTTTATGTGAAAATGACTATTAATAGTTGACCTCTGTTTATGTGAAAATGACTATTAATAGTTGACCTCTGTTTATGTGAAAAGGACTCCATTAATAGTTGACCTCTGTTTATGTGAAAATGACTATTAATAGTTGACCTCTGTTTATGTGAAAAGGACTATTAATAGTTGACCTCTGTTGATATGAAAAGGACTCCATTAATAGTTGACCTCTGTTGATATGAAAAGGACTCCATTAATAGTTGACCTCTGTTGATGTGAAAAGGACTCCATTAATAGTTGACCTCTGTTTATGTGAAAAGGACTCCATTAATAGTTGACCTCTGTTGATGTGAAAATGACTATTAATAGTTGACCTCTGTTTATGTGAAAAGGTCTCAATTAATAGTTGACCTCTGTTGATATAAAAGGTCTCAATTAATAGTTGACCTCTGTTGATATAAAAGGACTCAACTAATAGTTGACCTCTGTTGATGTGAAAAGGTCTCAACTAATAGTTGACCTCTGTTGATGTGAAAAGGACTCAACTAATAGTTGACCTCTGTTGATATAAAAGGACTCAACTAATAGTTGACCTCTGTTGATGTGAAAGGACTCTACTAATAGTTGACCTCTGTTGATATAAAAGGACTCAACTAATAGTTGACCTCTGTTGATGTGAAAAGGACTCAACTAATAGTTGACCTCTGTTGATATAAAAGGACTCAACTAATAGTTGACCTCTGTTGATGTGAAAAGGACTCAACTAATAGTTGACCTCTGTTGATGTGAAAATGACTTGATTAATAGTTGACCTCTGTTGATGTAAAAGGTCTCAATTAATAGTTGACCTCTGTTGATATAAAAGGACTCTATTAATAGTTGACCTCTGTTGATGACACCAGTCTGGTCTGTCTTGTCATGTTTCCCTGTCTCTGTACGGGTGACGACGTAGGGCTCCAGGGGAGGAGGGGGATACTTCGTGGTTTTACCCATCCTAGAGGCCCTCCTCATCAGCCTCAGTCTGACTATCTGGCCTGTCTTCCTGAGGACCTCCAGGGCTCTCTGCTCACTGCAGCCCTGTAGGCTTACACCATCCACCTGAAGAGAGAATACAGAGAGGTGGAGAAGGGGTGAGGGAGGAGGAGAGAGATACAGAGAGAGACAGAGAGAGAGAGAGAGAGACAGAGAGAGACAGAGAGAGACAGAAAGAGAGAGAGAGACAGAGAGAGACAGAGAGAGAGAGAGAGAGACAGAGAGAGAGAGAGTTCTCACAGCTAAGATCTTGTCTCCGATGTATATCTGACTGGCTTGGTCCACAGCGCTGCCCTTCACGATGCTCTTCACCTGCACCCCAGAGTTCTGCTCCCCTATGGAGCTGGTGACAGTGAATCCCAGGCCCATGTTGTTCTTACTGAACTGGACAATGTACTCAGAGTCCTCCTCCACATCACACAGCTGCAATACACAACACAGGGAGAAATGTGTTACTATGGAGATACGGAACACAATACACAACACAGGGAGAAATGTGTTACTATGGAGATACGGAACACAATACACAACACAGGAAGAAATGTGTTACTATGGAGATATGGAACACAATACAGGGAGAAATGTGTTACCATGGAGATATGGAACACAATACACAACACAGGAAGAAATGTGTTACTATGGAGATATGGAACACAATACAGGGAGAAATGTGTTACCATGGAGATATGGAACACAATACACAACACAGGGAGAAATGTGTTACTATGGAGATATGGAACACAACACAGGGAGAAATGTGTTACTATGGAGATATGGAAGACAAAACACAACACAGGGAGAAATGTGTTACTATGGAGATATGGAACACAATACACAACACAGGGAGAAATGTGTTACTATGGAGATACGGAACACAATACACAACACAGGGAGAAATGTGTTACTATGGAGATATGGAACACAATACACAACACAGGGAGAAATGTGTTACTATGGAGATACGGAACACAATACACAACACAGGGAGAAATGTGTTACTATGGAGATACGGAACACAATACACAACACAGGGAGAAATGGAGATGTGTTACTATGGAGATATGGAACACAATACAGGGAGAAATGTGTTACTATGGAGATATGGAACACAATACACAACACAGGGAGAAATGTGTTACTATGGAGATATGGAACACAATACACAACACAGGGAGAAATGTGTTACTATGGAGATATGGAACACAATACACAATACAGGGATAAATGTGTTACTATGGAGATATGGAACACAATACACAACACAGGGAGAAATGGAGATGTGTTACTATGGAGATATGGAACACAATACAGGGAGAAATGTGTTACTATGGAGATATGGAACACAATACACAACACAGGGAGAAATGTGTTACTATGGAGATATGGAACACAATACACAACACAGGGATAAATGTGTTACTATGGAGATACGGAACACAATACACAACACAGGGAGAAATGTGTTACTATGGAGATATGGAACACAATACACAACACAGGGAGAAATGTGTTACTATGGAGATACGGAACACAATACACAACACAGGGAGAAATGTGTTACTATGGAGATATGGAACACAATATGGAGAAATGTGTTACTATGGAGATACGGAACACAATACACAACACAGGGAGAAATGTGTTACTATGGAGATACGGAACACAATACACAACACAGGGAGAAATGTGTTACTATGGAGATACGGAACACAATACACAACACAGGGTATTGTCCACAGGGGACACCTTCCCCAAAAAAATAATTTTCATGATAATTTGGTTGTTTTATTGTTTATCAGAAACATGCATTTGTTAATCAGAAATTGCATTGTTTCAATAATGTGTTAAATATTGTAATATCAATTGTGCAATAATGACTTTCGAGTGTTCTAGGCGCTTATTGGTTCATGCCAGCCAGGCTATGGCGTGTCCTTAGTTTGGATCCCTGGGCCTTCTCATCTCTTATTGGGTCGTGCCAGCCAGGCTACGGCGTGTATAGGATGCCAGCAGAGCAGCTCTGCAAAGGGTGAAGTACCCTCAACTGAATAACACAGGTAGATAAATACACATGATTAAACCACTGACAGTACGCCTTCTGATCTCTCATAATCTCTCTAACTTTCTGTCTCTCTTAAAGACTTCCTGATGGGCAGACCACAGGCTGTGAGGATTGGCAACAACACCTCCTCCACGCTGGAGGACTCTTAACACAGGGGCCCCCCAGGGGTGTGTCCTCAGTCCTCTGCTGTTCTCCCTGTTCACGTACGACCGTGTGGCTTTGCATGACACCAACTCCATCATCAAGTTTGCTAACGACACCACGGTTGTAACCAACAACGACAATTCAGCCTATTTGGAGGAGGTAAGTGAGTTGGCATTGTGGTGCCATGACAACAACCTCTACCTCAACGTCAAAGCAAAACAAAGGAGTTGATTGTTGACTTCAGGAAGCAGAGGAGGGAACAGGCCCCGGTCCAAATCAACGGGACTGCAGTAGAGAGAGTCACGAGTTTTAAGTTCCTCTGTGTCCACATCACCGAGGACTTGTCCTGGACCAACAACATCACCCACCTCTCCCCTCCACACATACCTGTTTGCCCATCCTGGACCAACAACATCACCCACCTCTCCCCTCCACACATACCTGTTTGCCCATCCTGGCCACCCTCTGTTGTTGCTGGGCGAGGAGAGGGAGTGGGGGCGAGGAGAGGGAGAGGTCGTTGGTTCCCGTGGAGACGGCGACGTCCCTAGCAATGAGCAGTTTGACCCTTGACCCTGCGTTGCGGAGAACGTGAGCCACTTCCTCGTTGCCCATGCCTGCCAGGTCTGTGTCCCCGATACGCAGGATGTGGTCCCCGCTGCGCAGACGCTTGTCCTGGGAGGGGAGGGATGTTACATCACTTTTTAATCACTTTTACACATTTTTGTGTTCTACTTTGACATGGTGACCTCGCAAATCACATTTTTTAAAAAGCTAACTCAGTAATTTAAAGACAATTCACAAGTGGATGGTTGTCGTACACAGCGGGGGTTGAAGGTGACACTGGCAAAGTCAAAACGTGTTTGAACCTACGGTGTGTTTCATGTCTATATTATCCAGCAGTGTGACTTTGTCACATTTCACTTAGGCTGATCAAACTAAGTTGATATTGTATTGTATTGATTGACTGACATACCAGTCCAGCAGGGCCACTTGGTAGGATGGTTTTGACCAGGACTCCAGAGGATCGACCCCCTACAATGCCGAAGCCCAGCCCCTTCCCATCGTTCTCCAGCTCTATCAACTCTATGTGACGCTTCTGAGAGGGAGAGAGACGGAGGGAGAGACAGAGAGAGAAAGAAAGAGAGAGAGAGAGAGAGAGAGAGAGAGAGAAAGAGAGACAGACAGACAGACAGAGATGGTCAACTACACACAGACAGGTTTTCCTAATTTACTGTAAGACAAGGGAACTCACCTCGTTGTAAAGTATGTAAGTCAAGGGAACTCACCTTGTTGTATAGTATGTTAGACATGGGAACTCACCTCGTTGTAAAGTATGTAAGACATGGGAACTCACCTCGTTGTATAGTATGTAAGTCAAGGGAACTCACCTCGTTGTAAAGTATGTAAGACATGGGAACTCACCTCGTTGTAAAGTATGTTAGAATTGGGAACTCACCTCGTTGTAAAGTATGTAAGACATGGGAACTCACCTCATTGTAAAGTATGTTAGACATGGGAACTCACCTTGTTGTATAGTATGTTAGACATGGGAACTCACCTCATTGTAAAGTATGTTAGACATGGAAACTCACCTCATTGTAAAGTATGTAAGACATGGGAACTCACCTCGTTGTAAAGTATGTTAGACATGGGAACTCACCTTGTTGTATAGTATGTTAGACATGGGAACTCACCTCATTGTAAAGTATGTTAGACATGGGAACTCACCTTGTTGTATAGTATGTTAGACATGGGAACTCACCTCGTTGTAAAGTATGTTAGACATGGGAACTCACCTCGTTGTATAGTATGTAAGTCAAGGGAACTCACCTCGTTGTAAAGTATGTTAGACATGGGAACTCACCTCGTTGTATAGTATGTAAGTCAAGGGAACTCACCTCGTTGTAAAGTATGTTAGACATGGGAACTCACCTCGTTGTATAGTATGTAAGTCAAGGGAACTCACCTCATTGTAAAGTATGTTAGACATGGGAACTCACCTCGTTGTATAGTATGTAAGTCAAGGGAACTCACCTCGTTGTAAGGTATGTTAGACATGGGAACTCACCTCGTTGTAAAGTATGTAAGTCAAGGGAACTCACCTCATTGTAAAGTATGTTAGACATGGGAACTCACCTCGTTGTATAGTATGTAAGTCAAGGGAACTCACCTCGTTGTAAAGTATGTAAGACATGGGAACTCACCTCGTTGTAAAGTATGTTAGACATGGGAACTCACCTCATTGTAAAGTATGTAAGTCAAGGGAACTCACCTCATTGTAAAGTATGTTAGACATGGGAACTCACCTCGTTGTATAGTATGTAAGTCAAGGGAACTCACCTCGTTGTAAAGTATGTTAGACATGGAAACTCACCTCATTGTAAAGTATGTAAGACATGGGAACTCACCTCGTTGTAAAGTATGTTAGACATGGGAACTCACCTCATTGTAAAGTATGTTAGACATGGGAACTCACCTCGTTGTATAGTATGTAAGTCAAGGGAACTCACCTCGTTGTAAAGTATGTTAGACATGGAAACTCACCTCATTGTAAAGTATGTAAGACATGGGAACTCACCTCGTTGTAAAGTATGTTAGACATGGGAACTCACCTTGTTGTATAGTATGTTAGACATGGGAACTCACCTCGTTGTATAGTATGTTAGACAAGGGAACTCACCTCGTTGTAAGGTATGTTAGACATGGGAACTCACCTCGTTGTAAAGTATGTTAGACATGGGAACCCACCTCGTTGGCGATATACGACAGGTTTCTTCCCATCGATAAGGTCCTGGAGATTCGTGGAGGCGTACATAACTGGGAAAATAAGGACACTAATGTCAGCTAATTAGACCTGCTGAAACAACAGGAGAGGAGAACAACAAGAGAGGAGAACACTAATGTCAGCTGATCTCGGATCAATTATCCCTTTCAGATCCTGATGAATCAGACGACATGAACGGGGGGGGGGGGGGGGGGCTGATCCTAGATCAGCACTCGTACTGACACTCTTCATGAAAACGCACCCTGGTGTCACAGAGGCGGGATTGGACAAAAAAAAGTGAGGTGAAAAGGTACCTCTTTGCCCGTTTCCACAAAGCATCTCAGAGTATAATCGCTGATCTAGGATCTGTCCATAAGATCAAATCAAACTGTATTTGTCACATGCACCAAATACAACAAGTGTAGAATTTTACCGTGAAATGCTTTACTTACAAGCCCTTAACCAACAGTGCAGTTCAAGAAGAGTTAAGAAAATATTTACCATGTAGACTAAAATAAAAAAAGTTATAATAAAAAGTAACACAATAAAATTAACAATAACGAGGCTTTATACAGGGGGCCCCAGTACAGAGTGAGTGTGGAGGTTATATACAGGGGGCCCCAGTACAGAGTGAGTGTGGAGGTTATATACAGGGGGCCCCAGTACAGAGTGAGTGTGGAGGTTATATACAGGGGGCCCCAGTACAGAGTGAGTGTGGAGGTTATATACAGGGGGTACCAGTACAGAGTCAATGTGGAGGCTATATACAGGGGGTACTGGTACAGAGTCAATGTGGAGGCTATATACAGGGGGTACCAGTACAGAGTCAATGTGGAGGCTATATACAGGGGGTACTGGTACAGAGTCAATGTGGAGGCTATATACAGGGGGTACCGGTACAGAGTCAATGTGGAGGCTATATACAGGGGGTACCGGTACAGAGTCAATGTGGAGGCTATATACAGGGGGTACCTGTACAATGTGGAGGCTATATACAGGGGGTACCAGTACAGAGTCAATGTGGAGGTTATATACAGGGGGTACCAGTACAGAGTCAATGTGGAGGTTATATACAGGGGGTACCAGTACAGAGTCAATGTGGAGGCTATATACAGGGGTACCAGTACAGAGTCAATGTGGAGGCTATATACAGGGGGTACCAGTACAGAGTCAATGTGGAGGTTATATACAGGGGGCCCCAGTACAGAGTCAATGTGGAGGTTATATACAGGGGGTACCAGTACAGAGTGAGTGTGGAGGTTATATACAGGGGGTACCGGTACAGAGTCAATGTGGAGGCTATATACAGGGGGTACCGGTAGAGAGTCAATGTGGAGGCTATATACAGGGGGTACCGGTACAGAGTCAATGTGGAGGCTATATACAGGGGGTACAGGTACAGAGTCAATGTGGAGGCTATATACAGGGGGTACCGGTACAGAGTCAATGTGGAGGCTTTATACAGGGGGCCCCAGTACAGAGTGAGTGTGGAGGTTATATACAGGGGGTACTGGTACAGAGTCAATGTGGAGGCTATATACAGGGGGTACTGGTACAGAGTCAATGTGGAGGCTATATACAGGGGGTACCGGTACAGAGTCAATGTGGAGACTATATACAGGGGGTACAGGTACAGAGTCAATGTGGAGGCTATATACAGGGGGTACCGGTACAGAGTCAATGTGGAGGCTATATACAGGGGGTACTGGTACAGAGTCAATGTGGAGGCTATATACAGGGGGTACTGGTACTGAGTCAGTGTGGAGACTATATACAGGGGGTACTGGTACAGAGTCAATGTGGAGGCTATATACAGGGGGTACCGGTACAGAGTCAATGTGGAGACTATATACAGGGGGTACAGGTACAGAGTCAATGTGGAGGCTATATACAGGGGGTACCGGTACAGAGTCAATGTGGAGGCTATATACAGGGGGTACTGGTACAGAGTCAATGTGGAGGCTATATACAGGGGGTACCGGTACAGAGTCAATGTGGAGGCTATATACAGGGGGTACCGGTACAGAGTCAATGTGGAGGCTATATACAGGGGTACCGGTACATAGTCAATGTGGAGGCTATATACAGGGGGTACCGGTACAGAGTCAATGTGGAGGCTATATACAGGGGGTACCGGTACATAGTCAATGTGGAGGCTATATACAGGGGGTACCGGTACAGAGTCAATGTGGAGGCTATATACAGGGGGTACCGGTACAGAGTCAATGTGGAGGCTATATACAGGGGGTACCGGTACAGAGTCAATGTGGAGGCTATATACAGGGGGTACCGGTACAGAGTTAATGTGGAGGCTATATACAGGGGTCACCAGTGCCGAGTCAATGTGGAGGTTATATACAGGGGTACCAGTACAGAGTCAATGTGGAGGCTATATACAGGGGGTACCAGTACCGAGTCAGTGTGGAGGCTATATACAGGGGGTACCGGTACAGAGTCAATGTGGAGGCTATATACAGGGGGTACCGGTACAGAGTCAATGTGGAGGCTATATACAGGGGTACCAGTACAGAGTCAATGTGGAGGCTATATACAGGGGGTACCGGTACAGAGTCAATGTGGAGGCTATAAACAGGGGGTACTGGTACAGAGTCAATGTGGAGGCTATATACAGGGGGTACTGGTACAGAGTCAATGTGGAGGCTATAAACAGGGGGTACTGGTACAGAGTCAATGTGGAGGCTATAAACAGGGGGTACTGGTACAGAGTCAATATGGAGGCTATATACAGGGGTACCGGTACAGAGTCAATGTGGAGGCTATATACAGGGGGTACCGGTACAGAGTCAATGTGGAGGCTATATACAGGGGGTACCGGTACAGAGTCAATGTGGAGGCTATATACAGGGGGTACCGGTACAGAGTCAATGTGGAGGCTATATACAGGGGGGTACTGGTACAGAGTCAATGTGGAGGCTATAAACAGGGGGTACTGGTACAGAGTCAATATGGAGGCTATATACAGGGGTACCGGTACAGAGTCAATGTGGAGGCTATATACAGGGGGTACCAGTACCGAGTCAGTGTGGAGGCTATATACAGGGGGTACCGGTACAGAGTCAATGTGGAGGCTATATACAGGGGGTACCGGTACAGAGTCAATGTGGAGGCTATATACAGGGGTACCAGTACAGAGTCAATGTGGAGGCTATATACAGGGGGTACCGGTACAGAGTCAATGTGGAGGCTATAAACAGGGGGTACTGGTACAGAGTCAATGTGGAGGCTATATACAGGGGGTACTGGTACAGAGTCAATGTGGAGGCTATAAACAGGGGGTACTGGTACAGAGTCAATGTGGAGGCTATAAACAGGGGGTACTGGTACAGAGTCAATATGGAGGCTATATACAGGGGTACCGGTACAGAGTCAATGTGGAGGCTATATACAGGGGGTACCGGTACAGAGTCAATGTGGAGGCTATATACAGGGGGTACCGGTACAGAGTCAATGTGGAGGCTATATACAGGGGGTACCGGTACAGAGTCAATGTGGAGGCTATAAACAGGGGGTACTGGTACAGAGTCAATATGGAGGCTATATACAGGGGTACCGGTACAGAGTCAATGTGGAGGCTATATACAGGGGGTACCGGTACAGAGTCAATGTGGAGGCTATATACAGGGGGTACCGGTACAGAGTCAATGTGGAGGCTATATACAGGGGGTACCGGTACAGAGTCAATGTGGAGGCTATATACAGGGGGGTACTGGTACAGAGTCAATGTGGAGGCTATATACAGGGGTACTGGTACAGAGTCAATGTGGAGGCTATAAACAGGGGGTACTGGTACAGAGTCAATATGGAGGCTATATACAGGGGTACCGGTACAGAGTCAATGTGGAGGCTATATACAGGGGGTACCGGTACAGAGTCAATGTGGAGGCTATTTACAGGGGGTACCGGTACAGAGTCAATGTGGAGGCTATTTACAGGGGGTACCGGTACAGAGTCAGTGTGCGAGAGTACAGGTATCTTATTCATTATGAACTAAAAAGCAAAAAACTGATCCTAGATCAGCACTAGACCAGAATAGGATACGATATAACCCACACCCTTACCTGAGTCATACACTGTATCTTATTGGTCACGGCGTTGCTTTCTGTGTTTGTGTTGAGAGCACTGAGACTGCCTCCATAGTTCTGCCAAGGTACGGAGGGTTTAGCAGGGGGGCTACCTCCTCCTCCTCCTCCTCCTCCTCCTCCTCCTCCTCCTCCACTACTGCTGCTGCTGTTGTTCTGGGCCCAGGTATAGGAGTCGCTATGGGAGATGGTCCTCAGGCCCAGAGACATGGCCGTGGAGAGACCCGTGTTGGGGGAAACAGACTTCGGTACTGACTTCTTCTCCTGGGAGAGAGAGGAGAAGGAGGAGGGGGGCAATTTAAATATCTCTGTTTTGCTGACAGGTGTGTCAATGTCGACCACAGAATATCCATCCGTTCAACTGTGATCGTGATGTTGTGTAAACTGAAGTCCAATCCATGTCTTTGGTCCATCCTATCCAAACAGCTGACAAGGTACAAATCTGTCATTCTGCCCCTGAACAAGGCAGTTAACCCCACTGTTCCCCAGTAGGCCGTGATTGTAATTAAGAATTTGTTCTTAACTGACTTGCCTAGTTAAATAAAGATAAAATAAAATAAATTTAAAAACCCTGAGGACACACAGACACATTATAATGTTTTACTGCTACAGACTTCCTATAGGCTGCTATTATAACAGTAAGCCTATAGGAAGAGGAGGAAACAGACACATTATACTGTCTACTGCTACAGACTTCCTATAGGCTGCTATTATAACAGTAAGCCTATAGGAAGAGGAGGAAACAGACACATTATACTGTCTACTGCTACAGACTTCCTATAGGCTGCTATTATAACAGTAAGCCTATAGGAAGAGGGGGAAACAGACACATTATACTGTCTACTGCTACAGACTTCCTATAGGCTGCTATTATAACAGTAAGCCTATAGGAAGAGGAGGAAACAGACACATTATACTGTCTACTGCTACAGACTTCCTATAGGCTGCTATTATAACAGTAAGCCTATAGGAAGAGGAGGAAACAGACACATTATACTGTCTACTGCTACAGACTTCCTATAGGCTGCTATTATAACAGTAA
>NC_143031.1:81655911-81675911 GCF_057628025.1 Oncorhynchus mykiss | reverse complement strand
TGTGTAGTGTAGTCACTTTATAGTGTAGACACTGTGTAGTGTAGTCACTGTGTAGTGTAGTCACTGTGTAGTGTAGTCATAGTCACTGTGTAGTGTAGTCACTGTGTAGTGTAGTCACTGTGTAGTGTAGTCACTTTGTAGTGTAGTCACTGTGTAGTGTAGTCACTGTGTAGTCACTGTGTAGTGTAGTCACTGTGTAGTGTAGTCACTGTGTAGTCACTGTGTAGTGTAGTCACTTTATAGTGTAGTCACTGTGTAGTCACTGTGTAGTGTAGTCACTGTGTAGTGTAGTCACTGTGTAGTGTAGTCACTGTGTAGTCACTGTGTAGTGTAGTCACTGTGTAGTGTAGTCACTTTGTAGTGTAGTTACTGTGTAGTCACTGTGTAGTGTAGTCACTGTGTAGTCACTGTGTAGTCACTGTGTAGTGTAGTCACTGTGTAGTCACTGTGTAGTGTAGTCACTTTGTAGTGTAGTCACTGTGTAGTCACTGTGTAGTGTAGTCACTGTGTAGTGTAGTCACCGTGTAGTGCAGTCACTGTGTAATGTAGTCACTGTGTAGTCACTGTGTAGTGTAGTCACTGTGTAGTCACTGTGTAGTGTAGTCACTGTGTAGTCACTGTGTAGTGTATTCACTGTGTAGTCACTGTGTAGTGTAGTCACTGTGTAATGTAGTCACTGTGTATTGTAGTCATTTTGTAGTGTAGTAACTGTGTAGTGTAGTCACTGTGTCGTGTAGTCACTGTGTAGTAAAGGCACTGTGTAGTGTAGTAACTGTGTAGTGTAGTCACTGTGTAGTGTAGGCACTGTGTAGTGTAGTCACTGTGTAAGGTAGTCACCGTGTAGTCACTGTGTAGTGTAGTCACTGTGTAAGGTAGGCACCGTGTAGTCACTGTGTAGTGTAGTCACTGTGTAGTGTAGTCACTGTGTAGTCACTGTGTAGTGTAGTCACTGTGTAGTGTAGTCACTATGTAGTGTAGTCACTCGGCAGTGTAGTCACTTTGTAGTGTAGTAGTGTAGTCACTGTGTAGTGTAGTCACTGTGTAGTGTAGTCACTGTGTAGTGTAGTCACTGTGCAGTGTAGTCACTGTGTAGTCACTGTCTAGTGTAGTCACTGTGTAGTGTAGTCACTGTGTAGTGTAGTCGCTGTGTAGTGTAGTCAAGGTGTAGTGTAGTCACTGTGTAGTGTAGTCAAGGTGCAGTGTAGTCACTGTGTAGTGTAGTCAAGGTGTAGTGTAGTCACTGTGTAGTGTAGTCAAGGTGCAGTGTAGTCACTGTGTAGTCACTGTGTAGTGTAGTCAAGGTGTAGTGTAGTCACTGTGTAGTGTAGTCACTGTGTAGTGTAGTCACTGTGTAGTCACTGTGTAGTCACTGTGTAGTGTAGTCACGGTGTAGTGTAGTCACTGTGTAGTGTAGTCACTGTGTAGTCACTGTGTAGTGTAGTCACGGTGTAGTGTAGTCACTGTGTAGTGTAGTCACTGTGTAGTCACTGTGTAGTGTAGTCACGGTGTAGTGTAGTCACTGTGTAGTCACTGTGTAGTGTAGTCACTGTGTAGTGTAGTCACTGTGTAGTCACTGTGTAGTGTAGTCACGGTGTAGTGTAGTCACTGTGTAGTCACTGTGTAGTGTAGTCACTGTGTAGTGTAGTCACGGTGTAGTGTAGTCACTGTGTAGTGTAGTCACTGTGTAGTCACTGTGTAGTGTAGTCACTGTGTAGTCACTGTGTAGTGTAGTCACGGTGTAGTGTAGTCACTGTGTAGTGTAGTCACTGTGTAGTCACTGTGTAGTGTAGTCACTGTGTAGTGTAGTCACTGTGTAGTCACTGTGTAGTGTAGTCACTGTGTAGTCACTGTGTAGTGTAGTCACTGTGCTTAGAAGGGCTGAATGACACTTACCCATGGCGTCCATCTTTGCTTGGATGTAGGTCTTCACTAGATGGTTGAGAGTGTTCATGTGTGCCTGTCACCGGTCAACATCGGATACCTGCAACATGACTTGACATATTTATCATGTTCTGTTATAATCTCCACACGGCACAGCCAGAAGAGGACTGGCCCACCCCTCATAGCCTGGTTCCTCTCTACCCGACACAGCCAGAAGTGGACTGGCCCACCCCTCAGAGCCTGGTTCCTCTCTACCCGACACAGCCAGAAGAGGACTGGCCCACCCCTCATAGCCTGGTTCCTCTCTACCCGACACAGCCAGAAGAGGACTGCCCACCCCTCATAGCCTGGTTCCTCTCTACCCAGTAGAGGACTGGCCCACCCCTCATAGCCTGGTTCCTCTCTACCCGGCACAGCCAGAAGAAGACTGGCCCACCCCTCAGAGCCTGGTTCCTCTCTACCCGACACAGCCAGAAGAGGACTGGCCCACCCCTCAGAGCCTGGTTCCTCTTTACCCGGCACAGCCAGAAGAGGACTGGCCAACCCCTCATAGTCTGGTTCCTCTCTACCCGACACAGCCAGAAGAAGACTGGCCCACCCCTCAGAGCCTGGTTCCTCTCTACCCGGCACAGCCAGAAGAAGACTGGCCCACCCCTCAGAGCCTGGTTCCTCTCTACCCGACACAGCCAGAAGAGGACTGGCCCACCCCTCATAGTCTGGTTCCTCTCTACCCGACACAGCCAGAAGAGGACTGGCCCACCCCTCAGAGCCTGGTTCCTCTCTACCGACACAGCCAGAAGAGGACTGGCCAACCCCTCATAGTCTGGTTCCTCTCTACCCGACAAGAGGACTGGCTGTTTGGGGTTTTAGGCTGGGTTTCTGTACAGCACTTTGAGACATCAGCTGATGTAAGAAGGGTTTTATAAATACATTTGATTGATTGATTGATTGATTGATCAAAGGAGCATGCGCACAAAAAAACAGCAAAGAGTGAGTCTCCACACGCCCAGGTCAGACCATGTAGACACACAACTTCTGGTGGTTGATCAATTGATCAACCACAGGACATGTCTGTCATTTTATTATATACTGTAGGTCTGAATCCGGATCATATCGCAGGACATGTAGGTCTGAATCCGGATCATATCGCAGAACATGTAGGTCTGAATCCGGATCATATCGCAGAACATGTAGGTCTGAATCCGGATCATATCGCAGGACATGTCTCTCATTTTATTATATACTGTAGGTCTGAATCTGGATCAAATTGCAGGACATGACTGGTTTATCCCTGCTACACAACAAATATTAGGCTACCATTAATCAAATCACTCATTCAATAGCCAAGCACGCTCAAACGTAAATAGACTGGTAAAATATTTCACAGTATGAGTATGCTACAGTATTGCTGTGCAATAGGAGCACCACATCATAGCCTGTATACCAAGGCAGGAGATGGAAACACAGTCATCCATTGATCGATGGGTTCTGAACTTCTAAACTTGATCATATGAAATATCCTCATGAAATATCCTCAGTCACTGAGGCAGAGAAAAAGGGGGAACGTAGAACGTTTACGTTCTGTCAGACAGTGTTATTGTTAGACATCAGGGACCCCATGGGAAGGAGAAGGGCCACGGTCGGGTACAAAGTCAACAGGAGAGCCGTGAGTTAGGGAGGAGTGAGAACGTCGGGTGCGAGGTCAGAAGTCAGATGAAGTGAGGGAGAACATATGCCACTAAAGTTTCTGCCTGGCAACAGAGATGTATTGGCTGTTCAGATGTGTAAGGAGGAGAATTCACCTAAATTGAGGTACAGTGAGGAAATACTTATTTTCCACCATAATTTGCAAATAAATTAATAAAAAATCCTACAATGTGATTTTCTGGATTTTTATCTCATTTAGTCTGCCATCGTTGAAGTGTACATATGATGAAAATTACAGGCCTCTCTCATCTTTTTAAGTGGGAGAACTTGCACAATTGGTGGCTGACTAAATACTTTTTTGCCCCACTCTATGTCTAGTTTGGAGGTCTATATTCTTGCGCTGGTGGGAACATGTCTTTGTCTGTTCAGATGTGTAAGGAGGAGAATTCACCTACATGGAGGTCTATATTCTTGCTCTGGTGGGAACATGTCTTCGTCTGTTCAGATGTGTAAGGAGGAGAATTCACCTACATGGAGGTCTATATTCTTGCTCTGGTGGGAACATGTCTTTGTCTGTTCAGATGTGTAAGGAGGAGAATTCACCTACATGGAGGTCTATATTCTTGCTCTGGTGGGAACATGTCTTCTTCGTCTGTTCAGATGTGTAAGGAGGAGAATTCACCTACATGGAGGTCTATATTCTTGCTCTGGTGGGAACATGTCTTTGTCTGTTCAGATGTGTAAGGAGGAGAATTCACCTACATGGAGGTCTATATTCTTGCTCTGGTGGGAACATGTCTTCGTCTGTTCAGCTGTCGGACCCTTTAATCATCCTCTGTGAGTTTTTACTCGGTTCATTTAGAACCTAACATGATTAACCAATCACTGAACAACGACTTGTATTCTGCTGTGGTATTGAGGATACTTTTCAATAGCTTGCAAGTACAATCAATCTCGCAGGAGGGACAATCAATCTCGCAGGAGGGACAATTAATCTAGCAGGAAGGACAATCAATCTCACAGGAGGGACAATCAATCTAGCAGGAAGGACAATCAATCTCACAGGAGGGACAATCAATCTCGCAGGAGGGCCAATTCATCTCACAGGAGGGACAATTAATCTCACAGGAGGGCCAATCAATCTCGCAGGAGGGCCAATCAATCTCGCAGGACGGACAATCAATCTCGCAGGAAGGACAATCAATCTAGCAGTAAGGACAATCAATCTCGCAGGAGGGACAATCAATCTTGCAGGAAGGACAATCAATCTAGCAGGAAGGACAATCAATCTAGCAGGAAGGACAATCAATCTCACAGGAGGGACAATCAATCTCACAGGAGGGACAATCAATCTAGCAGGAAGGACAATCAAACTCACAGGAGGGACAATCAATCTAGCAGGAAGGACAATCAATCTCACAGGAGGGACAATCAATCTAGCAGGAAGGACAATCAATCTCACAGGAAGGAATACATTTTTAAACGGACCGCTCGTGCCCCGGAAAATGTGTCACCCGTTCATCCCACGGTTTGTGTTGTCAGTCATCGTGGAAACATTTGTGTGTGCTTTTAATATGCACTACAGTCCAATAGGATCGTATTTCATTTCTTGGATGGAGGACAACGCATCCACGGACATCGAATGTTAGCCGTCCTACTACAGCAGGTAAAATCGACAATTTACAATTGGGTATGAGGGTGACGTCAGGGAAAGTTACGAACGCAAGTTAACGTTTCCAAAAGCCAACCAAACAAAAATATAATAACTCATGACACGTGTCTGTTGCTGTCATGTGCATTAGTAGCACAATATCTAACTTATTTACATTCGTTTTTTTACCTTACACTTTTATGTTGACGTCTCCCATATTAATGTTGGTTTTAACTTTTCGAAAGCGGATGTACGATCATCGCGAATTAGAATTATGGGTCGTTTCAGGCCCCGGGGTGAACAGAACTGTACACTCGCAAACTCGATCAAAAGTGCTGAGGGGCTTCCGTTGCCAACTTCTCTTGCTTGGCTAATCATTTGGACCAATGACAAAGATGGCCGCTGGGGGATTCCCCTGAGGGCATAAGGCGAGGGTAAGTGGAGGAGGATGTGTCTTTGATACATTGAAAACACAGCCTGTGTGTGTGTGTGTGTGTGTGTGTGTGTGTGTGTGTGTGTGCCAGATTTTTTGGAAGAAATGTATGCACAGTTGATAAATGAGGCCCCACTGATCTTGCACTAGCCGCAATACAATCTCAACACACAATTATGTGTCTCAACACATTCGCCTAACTTGTATTGCAGCTGGTTGCCTTGATTTTATAAGTTAAATCAACTTCAACAAACATAAATGTAGAATGAGTGTGTATGTGAGTGTGTTTACTTTATATTTGTAAATGCAGTCATACTCAAAGCACATTCATTATCTATACTGTATATACTATCATTCATTATCTATTCTGTATATCATAATCTTTATTATCTATTCTTTATATTATATTATTAATTATCTATTATGTATATCATATTGTTCATTATCTATTATGTATATCATATTGTTCATTATCTATTATGTATATCATATTGTTCATTATCTGTTCTGTATATCATATTGTTCCTTATCTATACTGTATATACTATTGTGCATTATCTATTCTGTATATAATATTATTCATTATCTATTATGTATATCATATTGTTCATTATCTTTTCTGTATATCATATTGTTCATAATCTATTCTGTATATCATACTGTTCATGATCTATTCTGTATATCATATTGTTCATTATCTATTCTGTATATCTTCTTGTTCATTATCTATTCTGTATATCATATTGTTCATTATCTATTATGTATATCATATTGTTCATAATCTATTCTGTATATCATATTGTTCATAATCTATTCTGTATATCATATTGTTCATAATCTATTCTGTATATCATATTGTTCATAATCTATTCTGTATATCATATTGTTCATTATCTATTCTGTATATCTTCTTGTTCATTATCTATTCTGTATATCATATTGTTCATAATCTATTCTGTATATCATATTGTTCATTATCTATTCTGTATATCTTATTGTTCATTATCTATTCTGTATATCATATTGTTCATTATCTGTTCTGTATATCATACGGTTCATTATCTGTTCTGTATATCATACTGTTCATTATCTGTTCTGTATATCATACTGTTCATTATCTGTTCTGTATATCATATTGTTCATTATCTGTTCTGTATATCATACTGTTCATTATCTGTTCTGTATATCATATTGTTCATGATCTATTCTGAATATCTTATTGTTCATTATCTGTTCTGTATATCATACGGTTCATTATCTGTTCTGTATATCATACTGTTCATTATCTGTTCTGTATATCTTATTGTTCATTATCTGTTCTGTATATCATACGGTTCATTATCTGTTCTGTATATCATACTGTTCATTATCTGTTCTGTATATCATATTGTTCATTATCTGTTCTGTCATACTGTTCATTATCTGTTCTGTCATACTGTTTACATATCAGCGTATTACTAAGCATAAAATCTCTTCTTTTACTTTATATTTTTGACTTGACTCTTTAGTGTTGTTATTAATATTCTGCAATGTTGAGTGTTATTACGCAATGTTGAGTGTTATTACGCAATGTTGAGTGTTATTACGCAATGTTGAGTGTTATTGTTGTACTGCAATGTTGAGTGTTATTGTTGTACAGCAATGTTGAGTGAGCTAGCACACAAGCATTTCACCACACCTTTTATACCTGCTGTAAACTGTGGATGTATCATATACCGGCTGTAAACTGTGGATGTGATGTATCATATACCTGCTGTAAACTGTGGATGTATCATATACCTGCTGTAAACTGTGGATGTATCATATACCTGCTGTAAACTGTGGATGTGATGTATCATATACCTGCTGTAAACTGTGGATGTGATGTATCATATACCTGCTGTAAACTGTGGATGTGATGTATCATATACCTGCTGTAAACTGTGGATGTATCATATACCTGCTGTAAACTGTGGATGTATCATATACCTGCTGTAAACTGTGGATGTATCATATACCTGCTGTAAACTGTGGATGTATCATATACCTGCTGTAAACTGTGGATGTGATGTATCATATACCTGCTGTAAACTGTGGATGTATCATATACCTGCTGTAAACTGTGGATGTATCATATACCTGCTGTAAACTGTGGATGTATCATATACCTGCTGTAAACTGTGGATGTATCATATACCTGCTGTAAACTGTGGATGTATCATATACCTGCAATGAAGAAAGTCTTCATGTAGGCTGTTTAATTTAACAAAATATTGTTAAATAAAACTTTTTTTTTTAAATAAAACACTTCAATGTTCCTTTTATACTTGTTGCTAAGATGATTAATTTGCAGCTCAGCTTCTGCCCCCTCACTCCACCTTTAAGACCCCATATGGGGTATACCCAGCTAGCACATAACGTTCTGACAACCATATGTTTCTTCGAGTTTGCGAGAGCATGGTTGTCCTATGATTATTTTGCATAGAACCTATCCACAACATTCTGGGAATGGTGCAAGCTACCCAGCTAGCACATAACGTTCTGAGAACCATATGTTTCTTAGGTGGGAATTTCAGTACTTCGGCATAATGTTTTCTACAGGTTTCCTTGTAGTTCTATGTAAAGTCATGTTCTCAGAACAATTAAGAAAACGTTCTATAAAAAAACCACAAGAACGTTCTAAGAATGTTAAAAGATATACATTCCGTTCTCAGCATCAACAAAACTCTTTCTATCCCCCATCTTGCTGAGTGTGTTCAGGTGTGTTGGCCACACCTGATCTTAATGTGTAATTGTTGCTTTTCAAATGAGGTCTGTTTGAATAGACAAAAATGAACAGCCTTCTTTGCTAGCTCCATCCTGGTGACGCAGTGGGCTAATTCCATGGCTGGAGAACTGAAGCTCATACCGTCATGTCCATATCTCACTGATGCAGCGCCACAATAAAAATATACATGTGTTTGCATGATAAATGACCGAAGCAAATTTTGATAGGGCGTCATTTGGAACGCACAAGGTGTATGCTCAAACAAGCTTGTTAGCAAGCGCCTTCCCGAAGTAAACCTAATGCTCTTAAATGAGATTACCATCGGCAAATAGCCTTATCCAAGACTCACGGTAATTACAGTTGACATGCAGCCTCACGATCATTTTGTGCCAGGTGCAATGGGACAGGACAGGGATCTAGCTTATTCACTAGGAAGCAGGCGGTCGAAATGGGAAGGGACTAACCTGAACGTGTCCAATGAGAAATTATCGGGAACAGTTGGAAAAGGTTTTGCTACGGTTTGCAGTAATGAATACACCCCCAGGCCACTCAAGCAAGAGAGAGAGAGAGAGAGACAAGCGGTGCGTTTGATAACGAGATTGATTTAGTGGGCTAGACAAGAATGGTTAACAGGCAGCTGTGGTGAATATCAAAAACATGAAGCCAAAATAATGTGTATTATGTGACAAGAGAACGCAAAATAAAAATAATACTACGTGGTTTTGAATAAGCAGTTCCGAATTTAGAAATCAGTTTCCCTGAGTGTTGGTAGCCTATAGGCTATTTTAGGTTTAAGTTTATGAATTATAAACAGATTTTATTGTCAAAATAATAGTAGCCTATAGCCTACAGATAAGATTAGAGTGCCTTGAGTGCAGTAACAGTAGCCCACAAGTGATAACAACGCATAAATCCAGCGCCCTTATTTCCCAATGTGCATGGCAAATAAATCTCTGCACTTCAGTAAATAGGTCGTCTCAGGTCTAATGGAGAGAAAAATGCTGGGGTAAATGTTAACAGTAGCCTATAATGGCATAGGCTAGATATCCCGAAGACTCACAATCCCGTCACCGTTAGCTCACCTCCATTGCTGCTTCGGTGGGCTACACCGTAGAATCAACAGGTCCCCCTAAAGAAGTCCGCGGTCGCCAGGGGGGGAAAAAAAAATCAACATTTTGTCCGTTTTAGAGCTACATGTATGAATATAACATTAATACCGTAAACCTAAATGAATTGTATGTTTTAAACCTACATAAAATACCACAAAATCTATCAAAACAGACGGAGATCAACTGTTTTATCAAGCGTGTGCCGATCCGTTTCACACTGTGAGGGACGCATGCGCACCTCACCGGTGATCTTCTGACGTCCTGAAAGCGGACCAGACGCGCACCTGCGACCTTCTCGTCCGTCCTCGACTCAATGAAAATACACACTAGTTTTCTTCAGGTAATAAAATTAAGTTTCATCTCAAATTCACTCCAGTAGTTATTTCATGGTGATTGTGATACTATATTCATGTTGAAGGTTTAAAGCTATAGGCCTATCTTTGGACAAGAGAATGCCATTTTCTGACTAAACTCCGACTAAATAAACGAGTCAACAATGCAGATTGGTCCTACACAATATTAATGTAATTCTATGATAACCCCAACACATAACGTGGCACAGCATAGACTCAACAAAAAAAATATAAACGCAACATGGAACAATTTAAGATTTTTACTGAGGTACAGTTCATTACAGGAAATCAATGAAATTGAAATAAATGCATTAGGCCCTAATCTATAGATTAGGAACACAGGCAATACAAATGCATGTGTTGGTCACATATACTGTACATTAAATGTAACAAAAGGTAAAGGGGCGTGGGATCAGAAAACCAGTCAGTAGGTTATCTGGTGTGACGACCTTTAGTCTCGTGCAGTGTGACTTCTCTTTCGCATCGACCGGTGTTGATCAGACGTTTGATTGTGGCCCGTGGAATGTTGTTCCACTCCCTCCTTCAATAGGCTGTGCAAAGTGGCTGGATATTGGGCGGAAACAGAAACGTGGGTAACGTGTCTGGTGAGTGTACAGGCCATGGAAGAACTGGGACGTTCTCAGCTTCCGGGAATTGTGTACAGATCCTTGCGATATGAGGTCCGTGCGTTATCATGCTGAAACATGTGGTGATGGCTGCGGGTGAATGGCACGACAATGGGACTCGGGATCTCGTCACGGTATCTCTGTGCATTCAAATTGCCATAGATAAAATGCAATTGTGTTCGTTGTCTGTAATTTATGCCTGCCCATACCATAACCCCAGCGCCACCACGGGGCACTCTGTTCACAACGTTGACATCAGCAAACCACTCGCCCACACAACGCCATACACACGTGGTCTGCGGTTGTGAGGCTGGTTGGACATATCAGCCAAATGATCTAAAATGACATTGGAGGCGGTTTATGTTAGAGAAATTAACATTAAATCATCTGGCAACAGCTCTGATGAACATTCCTCCAGTCAGCTAACCAATTGCAAGCTCCCTCAAAACTTGAGACATCTGTGGCATTGTGTTGTGACAAAACTGCACATTTTAGAGCAGCGTTTTATTGTCCCCAGCACAAGGTGGATATGCCACACCTGTCGGGTGCATGGATTATCTTGGGGCAAAGGAATAAATGCTTACCAACAGGGATGTAAGCACATTTGTGCACAACATTTTAGAGAAATACGTTTTTTTTTTGTGCGCTGAATGGAACATTTGCGGGATCTTGTATTTCAGCTTATGAAACGTGGAACCGACACTTTACATGTCGCGTTTATATTTTACTTCAGTATATGTGGATGAAGAGCTTCATGATTAATGTATTCTATTCATACAGCAGATGGAACCCTCTCACACTTATTGAGCCACGATCCAGTTCCGTGTTTTCCTTTGACTTGGTCCCCTCTTCTTGCCCGAGGAGGCATCACCACAAGTGCCCGCCTGCATCGCTCTGCGCTCCGCTCCACTTATCCGAATCTGATCTCGTCTGAGCATCCACTTCCAAATTGGGTTGTCATTTTTTTGACCCCTTTGCTCTTCCCGCGAACAGGTCAACGTGCTCTCTACGTGGACGTTTTTGAAGACCGCTAAGAGAGAGGGAGAGAGCTGAGAGAAATACAGAAAGAGACAGATCTGAGAGAGAGAGAGAGAGAGAGAGAGAGAGAGGGAGAGAGAGCTGGCTTCGTGGATCTTTAGCTATAGTGTTCCCGTCCTCTCTTCCAATCCTGGACTCGTTGCGTTGGGGTCTGTACCCCTTCACCGGTGGCGTTCTGTGAACAGTGATCTGGATACTAAACACTGAGCCTTCGAAAGGTTGTCCGTTAGCCCATGTTACAATCAAGAACTGTGAAGACTATATATCGTATAAGCGTTTTTTTTTTTTTTGTTATAAGAGGAATCAGAATTTACCTTGACGATATAAAAGCATCGCTGACTTGGAATCAAATTGCTTAATTTTTCATTCATTTGAGGGGATTTTTTTTGCTTCCAAGCAAGAACTCTGGACTGTTACAAGGGAGACGACGGTAATTGTAAAGACACTGCGCTTTCAATGCCTGGATCTGCGCGCGACCATTGCTGCAGCTTCGTGTGAGATGTGGTAAGTCAATGCATCGTTTTTCTACGGTTATGAATGACCTAGTTGATGTTAGAATAGAAGTGGCCTGCACTGTGTAGTGGGGGTGATATACGGTAGGCTCGAGCTTCTCCCGTTAGCAGTGTTCGAGACTGATGATGCTCGGTAGCGGTGACGGGATGGAATGGGCGTCGCTCCCCGTCCCCGCGCGAGGTGCTGGTTAGATACGCTCACATTCCTAACGCCTTATCGCTCCTCCAAATAAATCCATAGAAACACATTTTCCTTATTTACCTTTCCTCAGCTAACGTTTCATCGACATGTCCGCCGCTCTGCGGGTAATAACAAACACAGTAATCTAGTTGTTTATGGCGTTTGAAAATAGCTGCTCCTTTTCGTGTCTCCTGTGTGGGTGTCATGAGATTCTATTCTCACCGCTCTATCATGGTTCAAAACAACCCGAGAAGGGATGCGGTGCGGGGGGAGAGAGACTCGGGGGGGGGGGGGGGGGGGGGGTGGAAACATGTTGTTATGGCAGCCATATCCAGCCACTTGTGTGTTGTTCAGAAACCTGAACGCTCCATTTTCATCCAACAATACCAGATGGATTCAGTAGGTTTCGTGAAAAATCAACAAGGCCAATGTTTCAGGAAGTGCCCGGTGTGACTTGAATGAATTATAAACCTCGTATTTATATCAAGGCACAAATGACCTTGATTTTATGAACAGCAAAAAAAAATGCAGCGTCCGATATCGATCAATAATGAAATCAATAACATGATAGACTGGTAGGAGATAATGACATGTCGTTATTTATCATCCACTGACATGGATTGCCACTGCGTTATGATCCCCAGACTGTATCATCTAAGGTTTACATTCCAGATGGCACCCTATTCCCTATATAGTGCACTACTTTAGACCAGAGCCCTATAGAACCCTATTCCCTACATAGTGCACTACTTTAGACCAGAGCTCTATGGCACCCTATTCCCTACATAGTGCACTACTTTAGACCAGAGCTCTATGGCACCCTATTCCCTACATAGTGCACTACTTTTGACCAGAGCCTTTATGGGCCCTGCTGAAAAGTAGTGCACTAAATCGACTTCGTTTAAAGGCTACATTTCTGAGGGCCTTGGTAATGTTATAATGGCTGATAACTTTGTCTCACTGTAGATGATTCATGGACACTGGTTTGTCTGTTCTGAAGAGAGAGGATTGCAGATATATATCTCACTGATGCTCAGAGAGGCTTTGGGAAACACGCACACGCGCGCACGCACACACACACGCACATGCACACACACACACACACGCACATGCACACACACACACACACACACACACATGCACACATGCACACACACACACATGCACACACAATATACACACATAACACACACAATATACACACATAACACACACATAACACACACAATATACACACACAATATACACACAACATCTCTGAATAGGCAATTGTTCTCTTTGTGGTAGCTAGCTTGCCGTACCTTCGATTTAGAGATCCTACGAGATCAAATGTCTGTCACATATAGTTCATTCAGACTGCCTGGGATTGTGAGTATTCTGATTGTGGGTAGGGAGTTTTCCCGATCATGTGACCTAACCAGGAAGTCCCCAGACCCCAGTTATGGCCTTGTAACGAGGGCCCATAGATCTTCTTGATCAGGTCAGCTGGTCAGAGATGCCAGATGTGTCAAATGTTGAACCCTGTCACCTTTTTGTAACTGTAAACATCACAAAGGCCCTGGTTCACTCTCCTTTACATATCCCACAGGTACTGAGTCAGGAGTTCCCCATTAAAGGGGAAGGGCTTACAACTGTTCCAGGAGTTCCTCAACTCTAACCTGTGCCATTAAAGGGGAAGGGCTTACAACTGTTCCAGGAGTTCCTCAACTCTAACCTGTGCCATTAAAGGGGAAGGGCTTACAACTGTTCCAGGAGTTCCTCAACTCTAACCTGTGCCATTAAAGGGGAAGGGCTTACAACTGTTCCAGGAGTTCCTCAACTCTAACCTATACCATTAAAGGGGAAGGGCTTACAACTGTTCCAGGAGTTCCTCAACTCTAACCTGTACCATTAAAGGGGAAGGACATAAACCTGTTCCTAGGTCAGTGTCTAGGAACAAATTAACCCATATATGCTCAGACAGTCAGGAGATGTTCAACCCTAACCTATACCATTAAAGGGGGAGGGCATAAACCTGTTCCTAGGTCAGTGTCTAGGGACAAATGAACCCATTAAACATCAAACTGTTCCTAGGTCAGTGTCTAGGGACAACTTAACTCATTAAACATCTAACTGTTCCTAGGTCAGTATCTAGGGACAACTTAACTCATTAAACATCTAACTGTTCCTAGGTCAGTATCTAGGGACAACTTAACCCATTAAACATCAAACTGTTCCTAGGTCAGTATCTAGGGACAACTTAACTCATTAAACATCAAACTGTTCCTAGGTCAGTATCTAGGGACAACTTAACCCATTAAACATCAAACTGTTCCTAGGTCAGTATCTAGGAACAACTTAACCCATTAAACATCAAACTGTTCCTAGGTCAGTGTCTAGGGACAACTTAACCCATTAAACATCAAACTGTTCCTAGGTCAGTATCTAGGGACAACTTAACCCATTAAACATCAAACTGTTCCTAGGTCAGTGTCTAGGGACAACTTAACCCATTAAACATCAAACTGTTCCTAGGTCAGTATCTAGGGACAACTTAACCCATTAAACATCAAACTGTTCCTAGGTCAGTATCTAGGGACAACTTAACCCATTAAACATCAAACTGTTCCTAGGTCAGTGTCTAGGGACAACTTAACCCATTAAACATCAAACTGTTCCTAGGTCAGTATCTAGGGACAACTTAACCCATTAAACATCAAACTGTTCCTAGGTCAGTGTTTAGGGACAACTTAACCCTTTCTCTACTCCAGACTAAAGACATGTCATGTCACAATGCATCTGAGGCCAGGACCCTAATGACTCCCCCCCCCAGCCAGTCTGAGTGGTGTCAGAGTGCATCTGAGGCCAGGACCCTAAATTACACTGTCTGAACCCCCCCCCCCCCCCCCCCCAGTGCATCTGAGGCCAGGACCCTAATTACACTGTCTGCCCCCCCCCCCCAACAGTAACCAGCCACACTCTTGTCTCCATTCTTCGTTCTGCTGACTATAGCGGTAGCTAATCAGGTCATCGTATCATCCAAGTGCATATCCAAGTATTATTCAAGTTGTTGTGATGCAACTCATAGCAATAACATATTTTTCTCTAGAGCATAAAGAAATATGTGATCATATGATCATTTTTAAATGCATTGTGTGATGTGATTTTAAACCACGTCTAAGAACTGAAGAACTGGCATTAGTTCCCTATAAACTATTACATAGACTTTAACTCAACAGGCTTTAAAACCCAGGCAGTCACATAAATACATCAAGTCAGAGGCCCAATTATAAAGTGGAAAACTAACCTAACTGTTAAACCAGACATCTGAATATATATCCGTATCCCTGAATTGAAATAATGAGGTCGGATACACCCAGCCATCCCTATGAGAGATCTAAAATACTCTGTCAAGTGTGAAGACAGAAATCCTCTAAAACTAGACAATATATCTCACTCTGCGCATCCCAAATAGCACCCTATTCCCTATATAGTGCACAGGAAATAGTGCATTACACTCTTAGAAAGAAAGGTACTAAGTAGAAGCGTATTTGGTGCTGAGTAGGGTTCTGCATTAGAACCCCCTGTATATGGTTATACTCAGAATCCTCTTTGAAGGGTTCTACTGAGAACCGTTTTATCTTTGAAGGGTTCTACTGAGAACCGTTTAATCTTTGACGGGTTCTACTGAGAACCGTTTAATCTTTGAAGGGTTCTACTGAGAACCGTTTAATCTTTGAAGGGTTCTTCCTAGAACCCTCTGAACATTTCCACCAGCTTAATTTTCGTTTAAAATGTCATTATTTACGACAATTCATTGCGTAATATATCATAAGGGCTTTATTTTGAGGGCCTAGTTATATCGTAACACAGTGGTGTTAGGAAACTCCTCGTTTACAGGCCACATCGGACCTGCACTCAATTGACGCTGGTTTGCAAAGTGATGTTTAATTACTATTGGAATCCAGCCAGAGTTAGAACATCTAACTCACCCACAACCTCCGTTCAGAATGACTGCCAGGGTTAGGAAGAGATACTGAGACTACCTCAGTCGTCTAAACTGGAAGATCCAACTCAGTAACTGGTGCAATAAGTCCAACTACTAACAGATTGGATTAGTTTAGAACAAAACATATGTTATTTATCTTTGTGTAGCATAAATCAGCCAATCAGTGGACCTTCAGAAACTATTCATACTCCTTGACGTATTCCACATTTTGTTGTGTTTCAGCCTGAATTCAAAAATTGGATTAAATATTTTTTTTCTTACCCATCTACACACAATACCGCATAACGACAAAGTGAAAACATGTTTTTAGATTTTTTATTTTTTTTACAAATGTACTGAAAAATAAATACAGATATCTCGTTTACATCAGTATTCACACCCCTGAGAAAATACTTTTTAGAAGCAGCTTTGGTGGTGATTACAGTTGCTTTTTACATCTGGATTTAGGGATTTTCTCCCAATCTTCCTTTCAGATTTTCTCAAGCTCTGTTGTTAGACGGGGAGCGGCGGTGGTGAACAGCAATCTTCAAGTCTTTCCACAGATTTTCAACGGGATTCAAGTCTGGGCTTTGGCTGAGCCACTCAAGGACTTTCACATTATTGTTCTGCTCCAGTGATGCTGTGGCTGTATGCTTGGTGGTCATTGTCCTGTTGGAATGCACATCTTCACCCCCGACCTGTCGTTTGCCCTCAGAAAACCAGGCACAGGTCATCACCCTTATAACCCCATCCCTACCGTGAAGCCTGTGCCGCTGAACAGCATCCCCATAACATGATGCTGCCGCCACCACCATGCTTCACGGTGGGGATGGTGTTATAAGGGTGATGACCTGCAGACATAAGCGCTTTGCATTCAGGCCAACAAGTAACATTTTTGTCTCATTAGACCACAGAATATTTTGTTCAGGTTCTCATCAAGGATTTGCCTGTATTTGGCTCCATTCGTTGTTCCCTCTATCCTTACCAGTCCCTGCCGCTGAACATCATCCCCATAACATGATGCTGCCGCCACCACCTTGCTTCACGGTGGGGATGGTGTTATAAGGGTGATGACCTGTGCCTCGTTTTCTGCGGACATAGCGCTTTGCATATCAGGCCAAAGATTGTTTCCTTCTAAATCATGTCCGAAACAATCAAGTTGTAGTGGATGATCAAAGGATTTTAGATGCACCTGAGCCCATAACAAAGTGGTGTGAATACTTATGTAAATTACATATTTCTGAATTTAATTTTCATAAAATTTGCACCAAATTACACAAAAAAACAACATGTTTTCGCTTTTGTTATTATGCGGTATTGTGTGTAGATGCGTGAGAGAAAAAACTAATATATTTAATCCATGTTGAATTCAGGCTGTAACTCAACAAAATGTGGAATAAATCAAGAGGTATTAATACTCTCTGAAGGCTCTGTATCTCACAGCAGACTGGAGCTATCAGCTCACTGCACAACCCGTAATGTGTGAATGAATGGGATGGCCTGCTTAACCCAGATTGGAGTTGAGGTCACAATGGTGGGGGAAGTGTTTGGTCTGGTAAAACCTCAATATGATCTAGCCTTATTACTAGGTCTGGTCATGTGATGTGGTAGATGTGGTCTATGTTACTCCATTAGATAGAGGTGGTCTATGCTACTCCATTAGATAGATGTGGTCTATGCTACTCCATTAGATAGAGGTAGATGTGGTCTATGCTACTCCATTAGATAGAGGTAGATGTGGTCTATGCTACTCCATTAGATAGAGGTAGATGTGGTCTATGCTACTCCATTCGATAGAGGTAGATGTGGTCTATGCTACTCCATTATATAGAGGTATATGTGGTCTATGCTACTCCATTCGATAGAGGTAGATGTGGTCTATGCTACTCCATTATATAGAGGTAGATGTGGTCTATGCTACTCCATTATATAGAGGTAGATGTGGTCTATGCTTCTCCATTAGATAGAGGTGGTCTATGTTACTCCATTAGATAGATGTGGTCTGTGCTGCTCCATTAATTAGAGGTAGATGTGGTCTATGCTGCTCCATTAATTAGAGGTAGATGTGGTCTATGGTTTAGTAGACTGAGTGGAGCTGAATGTCTGTCACACCAGTGGAGGCTGGTGGGAGGAGCCGTAGGAGGACAGGCCCATTGTAATGGCTGGAACACATCAAACATACGGAACACACGTTTTGACTCCATTCCATCCATTCCAGTTCCATTAGTTCCATCCAGCCATAACAATGAGCCTGTCCCTCTATAGCTCCTCCCAACCAGCCTCCACTGTGTCAAACAGATACAGATACACCTTTGAAACCAACCCGTTTTTTTCCCCACCAACCTCAGCATCCAGAATACTTTTTTGTTTTGCCAGACTGTTCTTTCTGTATGAACGGTTTTGCCAGACTGTTCTTTCTGTATGAAAGGTTTTGCCAGACTGTTCTTTCTGTATGAAAGGTTTTGCCAGACTGTTCTTTCTGTATGAAAGGTTTTGCCAGACTGTTCTTTCTGTATGAAAGGTTTTGCCAGACTGTTCTCTCAATGACAGGTTTTGCCAGACTGTTCTTTCTGTATGAAAGGTTTTGCCAGACTGTTCTTTCTGTATGAAAGGTTTTGCCAGACTGTTCTCTCAATGACAGGTTTTGCCAGACTGTTCTTTCTGTATGAAAGGTTTTACCAGACTGTTCTCTCAATGACAGGTTTTGCCAGACTGTTCTCTCTATATGAAAGGTTTTGCCAGACTGTTCTCTCTATATGAAAGGTTTTGCCAGACTGTTCTTTCTATATGAAAGGTTTTGCCAGACTGTTCTTTCTATATGAACGGTTTTGCCAGACTGTTCTTTCTATATGAAAGGTTTTGCCAGACTGTTCTTTCTATATGAACGGTTTTGCCGGAGACAAAGCCTCTACTGTTATATACTGCCAACCTACCTAGCCATGATTGTGGTAAAGTTCTGCTATGGCTTTAGTGTGAAATGCAGCCGTAACGCCGAGGCGGCGTTGGCACGGGCTACGCTCTTAATCTCTTGATGGTTGTTATGCAGCGCCTGTTACTACTATCCTCCTGGCAGTTTTAAACTTGGCGAGGCGTGGCACAGCGGTCTAAGGTACTGTGTCTCCCTGCTAGAGGTGTCACTACAGACCCTGGTTCAACGGTCTATGGTACTGTATCTCCCTGCTAGAGGTGTCACTACAGGCCCTGGTTCAGCGGTCTATGGTACTGTGTCTCCCTGCTAGAGGTGTCACTACAGACCCTGGCACAGCGGTCTAAGGTACTGCATCTCCCTGCTAGAGGTGTCACTACAGACCCTGGTTCAGCGGTCTAAGGTACTGTATCTCCCTGCTAGAGGTGTCACTACAGACCCTGGCACAGCGGTCTATGGTACTGTGTCTCCCTGCTAGAGGTGTCACTACAGACCCTGGCACAGCGGTCTATGGTACTGTGTCTCCCTGCTAGAGGTGTCACTACAGACCCTGGCACAGCGGTCTAAGGTACTGTATCTCCCTGCTAGAGGTGTCACTACAGACCCTGGTTCAGCGGTCTAAGGTACTGTGTCTCCCTGCTAGAGGTGTCACTACAGACCCTGGTTCAGCGGTCTAAGGTACTGTATCTCCCTGCTAGAGGCGTCACTACAGACCCTGGTTCAGCGGTCTAAGGTACTGTATCTCCCTGCTAGAGGCGTCACTACAGACCCTGGTTCAGCGGTCTAAGGTACTGTATCTCCCTGCTAGAGGCGTCACTACAGACCCTGGTTCAGCGGTCTAAGGTACTGTATCTCCCTGCTAGAGGTGTCACTACAGACCCTGGTTCAGCGGTCTAAGGTACTGTATCTCCCTGCTAGAGGTGTCACTAC
>NC_143031.1:81645911-81650911 GCF_057628025.1 Oncorhynchus mykiss | reverse complement strand
CTCTCTCTCTCCCTCTCTCTCTCTCTGTCTCTCTGTCTGTCTCTGTCTGTCTGTCTGTCTGTCTCTCTCTAAGTCACTTTGGATAAAATGTTATTTATTACATCAGAACACACTTCCTCTCCTCATCCCTCCTTCACTGATGTCTCTGACCCTGCAGAAATAATGCTTGACCAAAACAGTGAAGGCCAGATGCATTTTTAAAAAATTTAACTAGGCAAGTCAGTTAAGAACAAATTCTTATTTACAATGACTGCCTCCCGGGGAACAGTGGGTTAACTGCCTTGTTCAGAGGAACAGTGGGTTAACTGCCTTGTTTCAGGGGAACAGTGGGTTAACTGCCTTGTTCAGGGGAACAGTGGGTTAACTGCCTTGTTCAGGGAAACAGTGGGTTAACTGCCTTGTTCAGGGGAACAGTGGGTTAACTGCCTTGTTCAGGGGAACAGTGGGTTAACTGCCTTGTTCAGGGGAACAGTGGGTTAACTGCCTTGTTCAGGGGAACAGTGGGTTAACTGCCTTGTTCAGGGGAACAGTGGGTTAACTGCCTTGTTCAGGGGAACAGTGGGTTAACTGCCTTGTTCAGGGGAACAGTGGGTTAACTGCCTTGTTCAGGGGAACAGTGGGTTAACTGCCTTGTTCAGGGGAACAGTGGGTTAACTGCCTTGTTCAGGGGAACAGTGGGTTAACTGCCTTGTTCAGGGGAACAGTGGGTTAACTGCCTTGTTCAGGGGAACAGTGGGTTAAGTTAAACAGTGGGATTCGATCCAGACAGATTAATTACATCCAGCAACCTTTCAGTTACTAGTCCAACGCTCACTAGGCTACCTGCCTCCTCTAACCACTAGGCTACCTGCCTCCTCTATCCACTAGGCTACCTGCCTCCTCAAACCACTAGGCTACCTGCCTCCTCTAACCACTAGGCTACCTGCCTCCTCTAACCACTAGACTACCTGCCTCCTCTAACCACTAGGCTACCTGCCTCCTCTAACCACTAGGCTACCTGCCTCCTCTAACCACTAGGCTACCTGCCTCCTCTAACCACTAGGCTACCTGCCTCCTCTAACCACCAGGCTACCTGCCTCCTCTAACCACTAGGCTACCTGCCTCCTCTAACCACTAGACTACCTGCCTCCTCTAACCACTAGACTACCTGCCTCCTCTAACCACTAGACTACCTGCCTCCTCTAACCACTAGGCTACCTGCCTCCTCTAACCACCAGGCTACCTGCCTCTTCTAACCACCAGGCTACCTGCCTCCTCTAACCACTAGGCTAACTGCCTCCTCTATCCACTAGGCTACCTGCCTCCTCAAACCACTAGGCTACCTGCCTCCTCTAACCACTAGGCTACCTGCCTCCTCTAACCACTAGACTACCTGCCTCCTCTAACCACTAGGCTACCTGTCTCCTCTAACCACTAGGCTACCTGCCTCCTCTAACCACTAGGCTACCTGCCTCCTCTAACCACTAGGCTACCTGCCTCCTCTAACCACTAGGCTACCTGCCTCCTCTAACCACCAGGCTACCTGCCTCCTCTAACCACTAGGCTACCTGCCTCCTCTAACCACCAGGCTACCTGCCTCCTCTAACCACTAGGCTACCTGCCTCCTCTAACCACTAGACTACCTGTCTCCTCTAACCACTAGACTACCTGCCTCCTCTAACCACTAGACTACCTGCCTCCTCTAACCACTAGACTACCTGCCTCCTCTAACCACTAGACTACCTGCCTCCTCTAACCACTAGACTACCTGCCTCCTCTAACCACTAGGCTACCTGCCTCCTCTAACCACCAGGCTACCTGCCTCCTCTAACCACTAGGCTACCTGCCTCCTCTAACCACCAGGCTACCTGCCTCCTCTAACCACTAGGCTACCTGCCTCCTCTAACCACTAGGCTACCTGCCTCCTCTAACCACTAGGCTACCTGCCTCCTCTAACCACCAGGCTACCTGCCTCCTCTAACCACTAGACTACCTGCCTCCTCTAACCACTAGGCTGCCTTCCTCCTCTAACCACTAGGCTACCTGTCTCCTCTAACCACTAGGCTACCTGCCTCCTCTAACCACTAGACTACCTGCCTCCTCTAACCACTAGACTACCTGCCTCCTCTAACCACTAGACTACCTGTCTCCTCTAACCACTAGACTACCTGTCTCCTCTAACCACTAGACTACCTGCCTCCTCTAACCACTAGACTACCTGCCTCCTCTAACCACTAGGCTACCTGCCTCCTCTAACCACTAGGCTACCTGCCTCCTCTAACCACTAGGCTACCTGCCTCCTCTGACCACTAGGCTACCTGCCTCCTCTAACCACTAGGCTACCTGCCTCCTCTAACCACCAGGCTACCTGCCTCCTCTAACCACTAGACTACCTGCCTCCTCTAACCACTAGGCTACCTGCCTCCTCTAACCACCAGGCTACCTGCCTCCTCTAACCACTAGGCTACCTGCCTCCTCTAACCACTAGGCTACCTGCCTCCTCTAACCACTAGGCTACCTGCCTCCTCTAACCACTAGGCTACCTGCCTCCTCTAACCACTAGACTACCTGCCTCCTCTAACCACCAGGCTACCTGCCTCCTCTAACCACTAGGCTACCAACCTCCTCTAACCACTAGGCTACCTGTCTCCTCTAACCACTAGGCTACCTCCCTCCTCTAACCACTAGGCTACCTGCCTCCTCTAACCACTAGGCTACCTGCCTCCTCTAACCACTAGGCTACCAGCCTCCTCTAACCACTAGGCTACCAGCCTCCTCTAACCACTAGACTACCTGCCTCCTCTAACCACTAGGCTACCTGCCTCCTCTAACCACTAGGCTACCTGCCTCCTCTAACCACTAGGCTACCTGTCTCCTCTAATCACTAGGCTACCAGCCTCCTTTAACCTCTAGGCTACCTGCCTCCTCTAACCACTAGGCTACCAGCCTCCTCTAACCACTAGGCTACCAGCCTCCTCTAACCACTAGGCTACCTGCCTCCTCTAACCACTAGGCTACCTGCCTCCTCTAACCACTAGGCTACCTGCCTCCTCTAACCACTAGGCTACCTGCCTCCTCTAATCACTAGGCTACCAGCCTCCTCTAACCACTAGGCTACCTGCCTCCTCTAACCACTAGGCTACCTGCCTCCTCTAACCACTAGACTACCTGCCTCCTCTAACCACTAGGCTACCTGCCTCCTCTAACCACTAGGCTACCTGCCTCCTCTAACCACTAGGCTACCTGCCTCCTCTAACCACTAGGCTACCTGCCTCCTCTAACCACTAGGCTACCTGCCTCCTCTAACCACTAGGCTACCTGTCTCCTCTAATCACTAGGCTACCAGCCTCCTCTAACCACTAGACTACCTGCCTCCTCTAATCACTAGGCTACCTGCCTCATCTAACCACTAGGCTACCTGCCTCCTCTAACCACTAGGCTACCTGCCTCCTCTAACCACTAGACTACCTGCCTCCTCTAACCACTAGGCTACCTGCCTCCTCTAACCACTAGACTACCTGCCTCCTCTAACCACTAGACTACCTGCCTCCTCTAACCACTAGACTACCTGCCTCCTCTAACCACTAGACTACCTGCCTCCTCTAACCACTAGACTACCTGCCTCCTCTAACCACTAGGCTACCTGCCTCCTCTAACCACTAGACTACCTGCCTCCTCTAACCACTAGACTACCTGCCTCCTCTAACCACTAGACTACCTGCCTCCTCTAACCACTAGGCTACCTGCCCCTGCTGCATGCAGACATGAGCTGAGGTCCATCTTAGTGCATTAATGCTTGTTTCTCCCCAACACTCTATTCCCTGTGGCTATTCCCCCCATGCACTTTAGTCTACACACATGGCCAGTTTTGTTAGAGTCTGTGCCCACCCATCTATAGAGGTATTGCTCATGACCTCCTGTAGGAGCTAATAGACCCAATTATATAGAGAGAGAGATGCATAAAAGGGAGTGAGAGAGAGAGAGCAGGAAGAGAGAGCAGGAAGAGAGAGCAGGAAGAGAGAGCAGGAAAGGAGAGCAGGAAGACAGAGCAAGAAGGAAGAGAGAGAGCAGGAAGAGAGAGCAGGTAGAGAGAGAAGGGAGAGTGAGACAGCAGGAAGAGAGAGAGCAGAAAGAGAGAGAGAGCAGGAAGAGCGAGAGAGCAGGAAGAGCGAGAGAGCAGGAAGAGACAGAGAGCAGGAAGAGAGAGCGAGAGCAGGAAGAGACAGAGAGCAGGAAGAGAGAGAGAGAGCAGGAAGAGCGAGAGAGCAAGAAGAGACAGAGAGCAGGAAGAGAGAGAGAGAGCAGGAAGAGACAGAGAGCAGGAAGAGAGAGAGAGAGCAGGAAGAGACAGAGAGCAGGAAGAGAGAGAGAGAGCAGGAAGAGCGAGATGAAACCCATTGAGAGACAGAACAAGAGTTGAGCATTCCATCATTCAATAACAACCACTCCAAAAACACAGGAAAGCATAAAGGCCCAGAACCTATAAACCCCTGGGGGTGGGTGTCTCACAGACCCATAAACTAGAAGAGCAGGGGGCATTTAACCATTACAACCTGAGATGCCACTAAACACCAGCACTTAGCAGGTCATTATGAGGGAGAACTCACACTCTCAACAGTTGAGAAGGAGAGGAAAGGAGAGGGGAGGGGAGGGGAGGGGAGAGGAGAGGGGAGGGGAGGGGAGAGGAGAGGAGAGGAGAGGAGAGGAGAGGTTTATATAATGTCAAGCCTTATTGTTTTGTGGTGTAATGTCTCTCTCTCTCTCTCTCTCTCTCTTTCTCTTCCTTCCTCCTCTCTCTCTGTCTCTCTATCGCTCTCTGTCTCTCTCTCACTCACTCACTCACTCACTCACTCACTCACTCACTCACTCACTCAGTAGTCCAGTTGGGTCTGACATGTAATTACTGGGTCCTGCTGTTACTGTGACCAGGAATAACACATTTACAGGTACAGGTAGGAATACGGAGCTAAAACCTACACGTCTGTCTGTCTGTCTGTCTAGCTGCTGGTGTGGTTGTGTGT